>NC_058082.1:339201078-339369019 GCF_014858855.1 Bufo gargarizans | reverse complement strand
CATCTTGAACCGGCTCTTCTGGAAGTAAAGGTACAGTAGGTGCCGGAGCGGGCACCAACAAGTTCAACCATGGTGTCAGAAGCCAATGCATGGGATCAGCGTCATACCTTAGATTCGGACAGCCTGCATAGGATCCTCGGGCTGTATGATGACTCTGACACAGGGGGTTCAGATATAGAACTCTCGGCACTGGGTCTGGTGTCAGGCAGAGCTTTAACCGGTTTCGGTGTACAATTTGGGATCCCCTGCCTCCCGGGTGATCTCATAAGTGTGAGTTCCAACATTTGGGATTGCAGTGACAACATAGGGACTTTGCTCCCATTTACTGTCCAGTTTACTGGTACGGCGGTTATTTTTTAACCATACCACAGCCCCTATTGTCAGGGTTCTGCATGGGCTGCTTGGTCATAGTCTCTCTGCTGCCGGTCTCTAGCATAGTCCATACGTTCCTGAACAATAGCTTGGGCCGTATTCAATCGCCTTTGGTGTTCAGCAACCCAGTCGGTATTAGGGAATGGGTTGATGCAATCAGGTACGAGTACATCCAAGGAGTGGTCAGCAGGCAATAACCCTTGGCGCCCAAACATCAAATAAAAGGGGGTATACCCGGTGGAACAGTGTATGGTATGATTGTATGTGAACATGAGCTGTGGCAACAGATTAGGCCAATCTCCCCTGGTTTCAGGAGGCACGGTCCTCAGCATCTCTATCAAGGTCTGATTCATTTTTTTCACACAACTCCATTACCTTGCGGATGGTAGGCCGTCGTCCGGATCTCTTACAGTTGTGCAGGCGGCACAGTTCATGGAACAGATGGGACTCAAAAGCAGGACCTTGATCGGTGAGGATCTTTTCTGGACAACCGTAGGGCAGGAGGAAGTGTTTCCAGAACAGTTCGGCTGTAGTCTTGGCCGTCTGGTCTCTCACATGGCACCGCTACAACAAACTTAGTGAAATGGTCAATAATAGTCATAGCGTACACATACCCTGAGGCGACTAGGTTCCAGCTTCACATGGTCGATGGCGACAAGTTCAAGAGGACGAGTACTTACAATGGGTCTCAGTGGTGCCCTCTGATCATGGTGTTCACCTCGTTTCAAGGTACAGGCTACACACTCTCGACACCAATTCTCCATGTCTTTCTCGCATGCCCACCCAGTAAAAACCGCTGGCGGATATTTGCCTCAGTCTTTTGGACCCCAAAGTGACCGGATTGATTGTGGTACATCTCCAACACCATACCTGCATCTCGTCGGGGTATGAGAATCTGATGCACCCTCTCGTTGGACACTGGGTCTAGGCTTCTCCGCAGCAACAGGCCTTTTGTATGAAGAGCTGATGGCGCTGTCTCCACAGTTTGATGAGCTCAGGATCTGTACCTCTTACGCCGAATCCTCTCAGGGGCTCTGCCACTGGTGATGAAGTCCAACAATTCACCCAGCACTCTACTTTCAGACTGTAGTTTCACCCACCTTTCTTCTTTGAGTTCAGGTCTACTGGAGGGTGAAGGATCTGCAGCTCTGTCACTGGTAGCCCGAGCCTGATCCTGTTGAGCAAATTATGGTAGAAGGCCGGCATTTCTACATCTTCCCAAGCATCTCGCACATCATCAGGAGCTGTCTCTGTGGGAAGCCTGGATAAAGCATCAGCATTGTCATTAGTCCGTTCCAGCACGATATTTTACAGAGAAATCATAGTTGGCAATGGCGAGAGGCCCATCTTTGCTCCAAAGCCCCCAATTTAGCTGTATTTAGATGTGCCAGAGGGTTATTATCAGTGAATGCAATGAAGGGGGTAGCGGCTAGATAATCTTTGAATTTCTCCGTCACTGCCCACACTAATGCCAGGAACTCTAGTTTGAAGGAACTATAATTCTGGTCATTTTTCTCAGCTCCTTTCAGGGAGCGGCTTGCATAAGCTATCACTCTTTCTTTTCCCTCTTGGATCTGGGCCAACACAGCCCCCAGGCCTCGCTTGCTAGCATCAGTATACAGATGGAAGGGCTTGCTGTAGTCTGGATAACCTAACACGGGAGGCTCGGTCAGTTTTCTTTTTAACAACTGGAACGCTATCTCTCTTTCTTCATTCTACTCAATGGGCACTGGAGTTCTAGGACTTTTCTTGGGCTGCCCCCTCAAGAGTTCCTGGATAGGATCGGCTATTTGAGCAAAATGGGGGATAAAACGTCTATAGTAGCCGGAAAAACCAAGGAAACCCCTCACCTCTTTGACTGTAGTGGGGACCGGCCAGTTACGGACAGCCGCTAACTTATCAGGGTCAGGTTGTACGCCCTCTCCGCTTACCACATGCCCCAGGTATTTTACCGCAGGTTTGAGCAAGTGGCACTTGGATGGCTTTACCTTCAGGCCATATTTGATAAGGATTTCAAAGACCTCTGCTAAGTGTTTCAGATGGTCTTCATATGTTTTTGAGTACACAATGACGTCATCTAGATATAGCAGCACTGTTTCGAAGTTTTTGTGACCCAAGCACCGCTCCATTAGTCTCTGGAAAGTTCCTGGGGCATTACAAAACCCGAACGGCATACAATTGAATTCGAACAGGCCCATGGGAGTGGTGAAAGCAGTCTTTTCCCTATCTGCCGGGGCCATGGGTACTTGCCAGTAGCCACTGGTCAAGTCCAGCGTGGAGAAATAGGCAGCGGAGCCTAGAGCAGTTAGTGACTCCTCAATGCGGGGCAGTGGGTACGCGTCTTTGTGGGTTATTTGATTAATTTTTCTATAGTCCACGCAGAAACGGATACCACCATCCTTCTTCTTTACAAGGACCAGGGGTGCCGCCCACGGGCTACGACTGTCCCGGATTACATGAGAGTCTTTCATCTCTTGGATCATTTCCTTTACAGTCTGATATGAAGTAGGCGGTAAGGGTCGGTATCTCTCCTTGATAGGAGGATGAGAGCCAGTAGGTATGGTGTGTTGTATGGCACTAACCTCTCCATAATCAGCAGCATGTTTACTGAAGGCCTGGTGGTGCTCTTTGACAAGCTGTAGTATCCCTTCTTGTTGATGTTGGGGGGTAGTCTCGTCCCCGACATGTAGCTCTTCCCACCAGGGTACTTGTGACTGGGGCACCGGCGGACATCCGCTGACTGCAGCTGGCGGCTTTTCTGTCACTGAAAGACGGATGATGTCTTGGAAGAACACCTGAGAAAGCTGGGCAACAGGGTAATGCTTAGTAAGCGCAACAGGATGATCACTCAGGTTAATCAGACGGACAGGTACTTTACCTTGGGAGACATTCACCAGGCACTTGGCAGCTCTCACATAAGGGTAGTTCTCCATCTGGATTGGTTCCACCAGGGCTGGATAATCTTGGCCTTGGACTCCCAGGACAGCACGACACCATAAGAGAGTTTGGGAATTAGGAGGCAAAGTCACAGGCTTATTATCACGAATCCTGGCAGTACAAATTTCTCCTTTCCCGTTAGCAAACCTCTGCTGGGCACTTAACACAGTGATAGTCTTTTGAATCACCCTCTTGGATGCAGAGGAAGCGGTGGGCAGAGTCTGGTGTAATACGGCAAGTATTTCTGCATAACAGTTTTTGAAGACATTGGTGCCTAGAATGACAGGATGTCCTCCTCTGTCGCCAGCCTGTACTACTATCACCCCCTGTTGAGGCAAGGTTACTTCTCCCACCTGCAGGGTGGGTTCCCAGTATCCATGGATCTTTACCGGTTTGCCATTGCTGGCGATAATCTCTACCCAGGATTCAGGCGGCTGGGTCAATTGGTTGGTGTCCCAGAATCTTTCAAAGGCGGGCAGCTGAATAGTAGTGACCTGAGACCCAGTATCTAATAGGGCTTCAAAGGGGACCCCGTTAATCTCCACATTGATTTTAGGATGGGATCCTACATACCGTGGCATCCAATTTGGATCTTTTGGACCTAGTGTTCTACCTCCCGAGGGGTGGTCCTCAGCCTCAGGGGTTGCCCGTTTAACTGCCAGCAAGTGGATTCTGTGTGTCCCATCTTTTTGCAGTATGTACACACGGGCCGCTTGCGACCCCTAGTGCGCCTCCCAGGATCCCTGGGGTGAGTCTCTTGGTATGGAGGTGGGAACGGCTTAGAGGGTGACAGGAACTCCTCTTCTGACATAATAGGTTTTTCCCATTCCTTCATTTTTCTGCACACTCTCTCTAGGCTTTTAGTGAGGTGATTTACTTGCTCTGTCAGCATGGCGATAGTATCGGTAGCTGTAGCTTGAACAGCTTGACCGGCCTCAGCTCGGTTAATGATAAACGGTTTTGACCTGCAGGCTGATAACTCAGGTGGGGTGCTCAACTCTGTAGATACTGCTGACCCCAGAATTTTTATAGCCAGTTCTTTAAAGTCCAGAAAGGTACTGTTAGGGTGTTGGGCGGACAGCATCTTTAATTGGGTCCTTATTTGCTCACTAGACACTCCGGTAATAAATTGTTCCCTCAGGGTCTGATCCTGGTTATCAGCTTCCTTGGGATCTATCTGAATTACAGCCCCCAAAGCCTCCTGAAGTGATAGGGCATAGTCACGGAGGGACTCACCGGACTTCTGTTTCTTGCCAAAGAAGTGCATCTTTATCTCTGAGGCAGTCCTCGTTTCAAAAGTAGCCCTGAGGCGGGTGAATATCTGCTCTAGAGTACTCCTTTCCGCAGCAGGCCAGGATAATACCTCTCTGCGGGCAGCCCCCTCCAGTTGCGCTAGCAAGATTTCCATTTGCTGATCGGCATTTATGGGGTATAGTTTGAATAAGGCCAGCAACTTTTCTTTAAAGTCTCTTAGGGTATGGGCCTCTCCGTTGTAGCGGGGAAACCATGGGGCCCCAAAATAGTAAGGCATGGTAAAGGGCATCATGCTGGGGGCTATAGGATGATTAGGAGCCGTGAGCTCTCCCGGGTCCGGCCGCTCGGCAACTCCCGGATCTGACATGTTACCTTATTACGAGGTGGCCGCTGGTGACTAAAGGGGCCGGAACAATCCCCTTCCCTCCGGATACAAGTTCTTACCGGTTTTGCCGGGTGTGCGCAGGCCAAATCTCGAGAGACTCCAGACTTCCTGCGACCGCGGTGACGTAGAGGAAAACAGGGCAGCGGCGGTGCGATGATGAAGAGGGGCAGGCTTTTCGGTGTCCTTGAAGGGATCCGCCCACGAAGGTCCTCAGCAGCGCGGGAAACTTTACTCCAGGCGGCTGGTGGCCATCTTGATCACGATTCCCTGACAGCAAGCAGGGTGTTGGAAAGTCCAATAAATCACAGTCCACAAATACGATTTTCTCTCTGGGGGTAGCGCAACACAATACAGCGTCTCTGATTCCTCCCAGGCACAATTTTAATCCACCGGCTTGGAAATAAAGGTTACAGTCTTTGCAATACGGTGGTGGAATAGTTAAAGCACACAGTTCACACTTCTCTGCACTTCAGAAGTATGCGTATCCTGTTCGTGACGCCAAAAAGAGCGATGCAGTGTCCCAGGGGGTCAGTAGTGTATGCTGGGCTTTGTAGTGCAGATTACCCACTAACCTGGGATCCACTGTCGTCTTCAAATCGGGGCAAATACTGGAACAGGCAGGTGATTAAAAGTTCGTGACGCCAGTGTCAATTAAACGGTGACACGCCGTGTATGGTATTGTAGAAGAATGAAGCAAGTACAGGATAGCCAACCAAAAACTGGAACTTTACTGAATATCAGTGAAAATCATACATGGACGCAGTTGGAAGCGTCGTTCCATGAAAGACAGTTGGTTTTACATATGAATACAGGTGGTTCTTAGAAGTACAGACTGGCCGGACTTAGCAATGTTCTTTACAGAGTGCTAATTACAGGAGATGCAGTACAGGCGGCTTGCACACTATTCCTGTCTGGTCCTGAAACATGTGACTTATTCTCCAAGGTCTAATGCCCTATAGCTGGCGTACCCTTGGAGCTGTCTTTATCTAGTACCTCCTCTGTTATCTTGAGTACCTCTTGCTTTATCTGATCGGCCTCTGTGGTATTCTGTGTCTTCAGGCTGTTTAGCTATGCCCTTCTGACTTCTATGAATACGGACTCAGGAGGGGAACCCTCTCTGCACTGAGTCTGGAAACTTCTGCCTTTCTGAGCTAGGCCCTAGCCTATTTATACTGAACTGGGGGCTCCCTCTGCTGGCTGTGAAAAGAATTACCGGTAACCGGCCTGACTGGCTTAAAGGGAAATACACCTTCAAATCTAGCAGCGTCGGGTAGCCTACCCGTATGCTGCACTTGTTCCCCTGTGACATTTGGGAATGCTCTCAGTAGCGCATCTACCAACGTGCGCTTGTACTCGCGCATCTTCCTATCACGCTCCAGTGCAGGAAGTAAGGTGGGCACATTGTCTTTGTACCGTGGATCCAGCAGGGTGGCAACCCAGTAGTCCGCACACGTTAAAATGTGGGCAACTCTGCTGTCGTTGCGCAGGCACTGCAGCATGTAGTCGCTCATGTGTGCCAGGCAGCCCAGGGGTAAGGACAAGCTGTCCTCTGTGAGAGGCGTATAGTCATCGTCCTGCCTTTCCCCCCAGCCACGCACAAGTGCAGGGCCCGAGCTGCGTTGGGTGCCACCCCGCTGTGACCATGCTTCATCCTCATCCTCCTCCACCTCCCCCTCGTCCTCCAGTAGTGGGCCCTGGCTGGCCACATTTGTACCTGGCCTCTGCTGTTGCAAAAAACCTCCCTCTGAGTCACTTCGAAGAGACTGGCCTGAAAGTGCTAAAAATGACCCCTCTTCCTCCTCCTCCTCCTCCTGGGCCACCTCCTCTTGCATCATCGCCCTAAGTGTTTTCTCAAGGAGACATAGAAGTGGTATTGTAATGCTGATAACGGCGTCATCGCCACTGGCCATGTTGGTGGAGTACTCGAAACAGCGCAACAGGGCACACAGGTCTCGCATGGAGGCCCAGTCATTGGTGGTGAAGTGGTGCTGTTCCGTAGTGCGACTGACCCGTGCGTGCTGCAGCTGAAACTCCACTATGGCCTGCTGCTGCTTGCACAGTCTGTCCAGCATGTGCAAGGTGGAGTTCCACCTGGTGGGCACGTTGCATATGAGGCGGTGAGCGGGAAGGCCGAAGTTACGCTGTAGCGCAGACAGGCGAGCAGCGGCAGGATGTGAACGCCGGAAGCGCGAACAGACGGCCCGCACTTTATGCAGCAGCTCTGACATGTCGGGGTAGTTGTGAATGAACTTCTGCACCACCAAATTCAGCACATGCGCCAAGCAAGGGATGTGCGTCAAACCGGCTAGTCCCAGAGCTGCAACGAGATATCGCCCATTATCACACACCACCAGGCCGGGCTTGAGGCTCACCGGCAGCAACCACTCGTCGGTCTGTTGTTGTATACCCCGCCACAACTCCTGTGCGGTGTGGGGCCTGTCCCCCAAACATACGAGTTTCAGAATGGCCTGCTGACGTTTACCCCGGGCTGTGCTGAAGTTGGTGGTGAAGGTGTGTGGCTGACTGGATGAGCAGGTGGAAGAAGAGGAGGAGGAAGCCGAGAAGGAGGAGGTGGCAACAGGAGGCAAAGAACGTTGCCCTGCGATCCTTGGCGGCGGAAGGACGTGCGCCAAACAGCTCTCCGCCTGGGGCCCAGCTGCCACTACATTTACCCAGTGTGCAGTTAGGGAGATATAGCGTCCCTGGCCGTGCTTACTGGTCCACGTATCTGTGGTTAGATGGACCTTGCCACAGATGGCGTTGCGCAGTGCACACTTGATTTTATCGGATACTTGGTTGTGCAGGGAAGGCACGGCTCTCTTGGAGAAGTAGTGCCGGCTAGGAACAACATACTGTGGGACAGCAAGCGACATGAGTTGTTTGAAGCTGTCTGTGTCCACCAGCCTAAATGACAGCATTTCATAGGCCAGTAGTTTAGAAATGCTGGCATTCAGGGCCAGGGATCGAGGGTGGCTAGGTGGGAATTTACGCTTTCTCTCAAATGTTTGTGAGATGGAGAGCTGAACGCTGCCGTGTGACATGGTTGAGATGCTTGGTGACGGAGGTGTTGGTGGTGTTAGTGGTACATCCCCTGTTTGCTGGGTGGCAGGTGCCAACGTTCCTCCAGAGGCGGAGAAAGAGGCCGAGGCGGCGGCAGCAGCAGAAGAGGCCGAGGCGGCAGCAGCAGAAGAGGTAGCAGGGGGAGCCTGAGTGACTTCCTTGTTTTTAAGGTGTTTACTCCACTGCAGTTCATGCTTTGCATGCAGGAGTCTGGTCATGCAGGTTGTGCTAAGGTTCAGAACGTTAATGCCTCGCTTCAGGCTCTGATGGCACAGCGTGCAAACCACTCGGGTCTTGTCGTCAGCACATTGTTTGAAGAAGTGCCATGCCAGGGAACTCCTTGAAGCTGTCTTTGGGGTGCTCGGTCCCAGATGGCGGCGGTCAGTAGTAGGCGGAGTCTCTTGGCGGCGGGTGTTCTGCTTTTGCCCACTGCTCCCTCTTTTGCTACGCTGTTGGCTCGGTCTCACCACTGCCTCTTCCTCCGAACTGTGAAATTCAGTGGCACGACCTTCATTCCATGTGGGGTCTAGGACCTCAACGTCCCCTGCATCGTCTTCCACCCAGTCTTGATCCCTGACCTCCTGTTCAGTCTGCACACTGCAGAAAGACGCAGCAGTTGGCACCTGTGTTTCGTCATCATCAGAGACATGCTGAGGTGGTATTCCCATGTTCTCATAATCAGGAAACATAAGTGGTTGTGTGTCAGTGCATTCTATGTCTTCCACCGCTGGGGAAGGGCTGGGTGGATGCCCTTGGGAAACCCTGCCAGCGGAGTCTTCAAACAGCATAAGAGACTGCTGCATAACTTGAGGCTCAGACAGTTTCCCTGGTATGCATGGGGGTGATGTGACAGACTGATGGGCTTGGTTTTCAGGCGCCATCTGTGCGCTTTCTGCAGAAGACTGGGTGGGAGATAATGTGAACGTGCTGGATCCACTGTCGGCCACCCAATTGACTAATGCCTGTACCTGCTCAGGCCTTACCATCCTTAGAACGGCATTGGGCCCCACCAAATATCGCTGTAAATTATGGCGGCTACTGGGATCTGAGGTAGTTGGCACACTAGGACGTGTGGCTGTGGCAGAACGGCCACGTCCTCTCCCAGCACCAGAGGGTCCACTAACACCACCACGACCATGTCCGCGTCCGCGTCCTTTACTAGATGTTTTCCTCATTGTTATCGTTCACCACAACAACAAAAATATTATTTGACCCAATGTATTGAATTCAAATTAGGGCCTTTTTTTAAAGACAACTAACACTATCTGACTATCTATTTAGGTACCGTATTACACTAATACAGGCACAGCAGTAACCACAGATTTAGCTGACTATAAATTTGAGGCCTATTATTTAGGCGCTGGGTGACAGGTTTAGGTTTACTGACAGAATTAGACTTGGAAATGCACAGTAGCGTGTGTGTGAAGTTATTCAGAATGACCCTATGTGCACCTTGAATATTATATACCCTTTTAGGGATAGATTTCAAAAAGCTCTGATACAGCAGAAACCACTAAATGAGGAAATTGGTAAATTGGGAATTGTATTTCAACCCACAACAAAAAATGTGCTTTGACAGACACTAAATAACTTGCCCAGCCACAACAGTACAGCAGTAACGACAGATTTAGCAGGATATAAATTTGAGGCCTAGTATTTAGGCGCTGGGTGACAGGTATACGTTTTACGGACAGAATTAGACTGGGATATGCACAGTAGCGTGTGTGTGAAGTTATTGAGAATGACCCTATCAGCACCTTGATTCTGATATACCCTTTTAGGGATGTATTTAAAGTAGGCCTGATACAGCAGAAACCACTAAATTAGGAAATTGCTAAATTGGGAATTGTATTTCAACCCAGAACAAAAAGTGTGCTTTGACGGACACTAAATAACTTGCCCAGCCACAACAGTACAGCAGTAACGACAGATTTAGCAGGATATAAATTTGAGGCCTAGTATTTAGGCGCTGGGTGACAGGTATAGGTTTACTGACAGAATTAGACTTGGAAATGCACAGTAGCGGGTTGTGTGAAGTTATTCTGAATGACCCTATGTGCACCTTGAATATTATATACCCTTTTAGGGATAGATTTCAAATAGCTCTGATACAGCAGAAACCACTAAATTATGAAATTGCTAAATTGGGAATTGTATTTCAACCCAGAACAAAAACTGTGCTTTGACGGACACTAAATAACTTGACCAGCTACAGCAGTAACGACAGATTTAGCTGGATATAAATTTGAGGCCTAGTATTTAGGCGCTGGGTGACAGGTATACGTTTTACAGACAGAATTAGACTGGGATATGCACAGTAGCGTGTGTGTGAAGTTATTGAGAATGACCCTATCAGCACCTTGATTCTGATATACCCTTTTAGGGATGTATTTAAAGTAGGCCTGATACAGCAGAAACCACTAAATTAGGAAATTGCTAAATTGGGAATTGTATTTCAACCCAGAACAAAAAATGTGCTTTGACGGACACTAAATAACTTGCCCAGCCACAACAGTACAGCAGTAACGACAGATTTAGCAGGATATAAATTTGAGGCCTAGTATTTAGGCGCTGGGTGACAGGTATAGGTTTACTGACAGAATTAGACTTGGAAATGCACAGTAGCGGGTTGTGTGAAGTTATTCTGAATGACCCTATGTGCACCTTGAATATTATATACCCTTTTAGGGATAGATTTCAAATAGCTCTGATACAGCAGAAACCACTAAATTATGAAATTGCTAAATTGGGAATTGTATTTCAACCCAGAACAAAAACTGTGCTTTGACGGACACTAAATAACTTGACCAGCTACAGCAGTAACGACAGATTTAGCTGGATATAAATTTGAGGCCTAGTATTTAGGCGCTGGGTGACAGGTATAGGTTTACTGACAGAATTAGACTTGGAAATGCACAGTAGCGGGTTTGTGAAGTTATTCTGAATGACACTATGTGCACCTTGAATATGATATACCCTTTTAGGGATAGATTTCAAATAGCTCTGATACAGTAGAAACCACTAAATTATGAAATTGCTAAATTGGGAATTGTATATCAACCCAGAACAAAAAATGTGCTTTGACGGACACTAAATAACTTGACCAGCCACAACAGTACAGCAGTAACGACAGATTTAGCTGGATATAAATTTGAGGCCTAGTATTTAGGCGCTGGGTGACAGGTATAGGTTTACTGACAGAATTAGACTGGGATATGGCCAAAAAACAACCACACTACTGAGGGTTAAATGCACTTGGTGACAGGCGCAGCTTGCCCCTGCTGTAGTATATGGCCAAAAAATAAACAGACTATTGCTGGTTAAATGCACTTGGTGTGACAGCTTCACCCTGATGTAGGATTTAGCCAAAAAACAACCACACCATTGAGGGTTAAATGCACTTGGTGACAGCTTGCCCCTGATGTAGTATATGGCCAAAAAATAAACAGACTATTGCTGGTTAAATGCACTTGGTGTGACAGCTTCACCCTGATGTAAGATTTAGCCAAAAAACAACCACACCATTGAGGGTTAAATGCACTTGGTGACAGGCGCAGCTTGCCCCTGATGTAGTACACTACGTGCAGAATTATTAGGCAAATGAGTATTTTGACCACATCATCCTCTTTATGCATGTTGTCTTACTCCAAGCTGTATAGGCTCAAAAGCCTACTACCAATTAAGCATATTAGGTGATGTGCATCTCTGTAATGAGAAGGGGTGTGGTCTAATGACATCAACACCCTATATCAGGTGTGCATAATTATTAGGCAACTTCCTTTCCTTTGGCAAAATGGGTCAAAAGAAGGACTTGACAGGCTCAGAAAAGTCAAAAATAGTGAGATATCCTGCAGAGGTATGCAGCACTCTTAAAATTGCAAAGCTTCTGAAGCGTGATCATCGAACAATCAAGCGTTTCATTCAAAATAGTCAACAGGGTCGCAAGAAGCGTGTGGAAAAACCAAGGCGCAAAATAACTGCCCATGAACTGAGAAAAGTCAAGCGTGCAGCTGCCAAGATGCCACTTGCCACCAGTTTGGCCATATTTCAGAGCTGCAACATCACTGGAGTGCCCAAAAGCACAAGGTGTGCAATACTCAGAGACATGGCCAAGGTAAGAAAGGCTGAAAGACGACCACCACTGAACAAGACACACAAGCTGAAACGTCAAGACTGGGCCAAGAAATATCTCAAGACTGATTTTTCTAAGGTTTTATGGACTGATGAAATGAGAGTGAGTCTTGATGGGCCAGATGGCTGGATTGGTAAAGGGCAGAGATCTCCAGTCCGACTCAGACGCCAGCAAGGTGGAGGTGGAGTACTGGTTTGGGCTGGTATCATCAAAGATGAGCTTGTGGGGCCTTTTTGGGTTGAGGATGGAGTCAAGCTCAACTCCCAGTCCTACTGCCAGTTTCTGGAAGACACCTTCTTCAAGCAGTGGTACAGGAAGAAGTCTGCAAGGTAAGAAAAACATGATTTTCATGCAGGACAATGCTCCATCACACGCGTCCAAGTACTCCACAACGTGGCTGGCAAGAAAGGGTATAAAAGAAGAAAATCTAATGACATGGCCTCCTTGTTCACCTGATCTGAACCCCATTGAGAACCTGTTGTCCATCATCAAATGTGAGATTTACAAGGAGGGAAAACAGTACACCTCTCTGAACAGTGTCTGGGAGGCTGTGGTTGCTGCTGCACACAATGTTGATGGTGAACAGATCAAAACACTGACAGAATCCATGGATGGCAGGCTTTTGAGTGTCCTTGCAAAGAAAGGTGGCTATATTGGTCACTGATTTGTTTTTGTTTTGTTTTTGAATGTCAGAAATGTATATTTGTGAATGTTGAGATGTTATATTGGTTTCACTGGTAAAAATAAATAATTTAAATGGGTATATATTTGTTTTTTGTTAAGTTGCCTAATAATTATGTACAGTAATAGTCACCTGCACACACAGATATCCCCTAAAATAGCTAAAACTAAAAACAAACTAAAAACTACTTCCAAAAATATTCAGCTTTGATATTAATGAGTTTTTTGGGTTCATTGTGAACATGGTTGTTGTTCAATAATAAAATTAATCCTCAAAAATACAACTTGCCTAATAATTCTGCACTCCCTGTATATGGCCAAAAAATAACCAGACTATTGTTGGTTAAATGCACTTGGTGTGACAGCTTCACACTGATGTAGGAATTAGCCAAAAAACAACCACACCATTAAGGGTTAAATGCACTTGGTCGCAGCTTGTGCTGGCACACCACAAGACACAAAATGGCCGCCGTTCACCCCAGAAAAAAGTGACTGACAAACGGTCTGGGCAGCCTAAAAACAGTGAGCATTTGAGTATCAGCAGCTCAATGATCCACAGCTGCAGATCGATCAATTAATCAAGTCCTTTGGAGGAGTTAATCTGCTTAATCTCGCCCTACTGTCGCAGCCGCAACCTCTCCCTACGCTAATCAGAACAGAGTGACGGGCGGCGCTATGTGACTCCAGCTTAAATAGAGGCTGGGTCACATGGTGCTCTGGCCAATCACAGCCATGCCAATAGTAGGCATGGCTGTGATGGCCTCTTGGGGCAAGTAGTATGACGCTTGTTGATTGGCTGCTTTGCAGCCTTTCAAAAAGCGCCAAGAAAGCGACGAACACCGAACCCGAACCCGGACTTTTACGAAAATGTCCGGGTTCGGGTCCGTGTCACGGACACCCCAAAATTCGGTGCACCGCGAAGGAGAACTGGAGTGGCAGCTTGGGATCTGCCAGGTAAGTTATAATCACTTCTTTATTGCAGGCGAAACCCTGTGTTAAATTGTTTCTTCCAAAAAACAGACAGCCTCTTTAAGGTTAGGGCTACACTGTGACTTTTTGTAGGGTTATACATTGAGTTTAACCATCAAACTACAACTGCAGTACAAGGGAAAACATTAGATTGTATGCAATCTTGTGGACTGCAGCTGTCACTCAATAGTTAAATTTCATCAGTAGTGCTACAAAAAGTTGCAGTGTAGGCCAGGCCTAAAGGACAACTGTAATTTAATAACTGAAGGGGTCAGTGGTTCTCGACTGCCCATTGTTCCTATTGGTCCCTGATCAGATCTCCTTGGAAAGCCAAGTTAGTGGTGTATTGGCTCATAGACTTTCTGTGAGTATGTATACTACTTCTCTGCTGTCCAAATAGAGGCGTGTTGGCCAGCACCTTTAAGGTTTAGTGATTGGTGGGGGTCTCAGAGCCCAGACCATCACCAATAAAAACTTATGACATGTCGAAAGTTTTATGAAATGACAGGACAATCCTATTCTGCCTGCGCTATTAGGTCAGATAATTCTATTTTTAAAAACATTTTTGTCCATCATATAAAATTATAGTATATCTCTAGGATATGCCATTTCTTTCTGATCAGTGGAAGTTTGACTGCCAGGACCCCCAGTAATCCTGAGAAAGAAGGGCCAAAGCCCTGGTTTAAAGGAAACCTGTCAGTGGCAAAAAAAACACCCTAAACCGCCAGCAGTACCTTCAAGTAGCCGGCAGTGTGTTTTTAATGATGATTTTCTTCATACCCTAAGCACGCTATTTTCGAGTCACACTTGAAGTCAAAGGGGCAGCAGCCTCCTTGTTTGAAGTCAAAGTAACCGCGCCCCTTTCCTGCCCCTTCACCTTTGACTGACAGCGCTTATGCAGAGAGTTCAGCTTGCTTTGCTGAACAGCCGACTGTCAGTCACAGGGAAAGGGGAGTGGTTACCTTGACTTGAAGCAAGGAGGCCGCTGCCCCCTTGACTTCAATGCGTGACTCGAAAATAGCATGCTTAGGGTATAAAAGAATGTTTTTTTCCTGCTTTTACCGCATCTGACTGCAGGAAGAAAATCATCAATAGAAACACACTGCCGGCTACTTGAAGGTACTGCTGGCGGGTTTGGGGTGTTTCCTTTAATGCTGTGGCCCCTTGAAAGTTTTTGCAACTTCAATACACATCCCGTAATGTGCTATGAAAGAGAAGCGGTAGCTTAAAGGGGTTATCTGATATCTAAAATATCCCTCCCAATGCCTGGGCCCCTCGTATACATTATACTTACCTGCTCCCGGCCTCCCTCTGTCTCCCATCAGCACCCTGCAAATGCGATCGTGGGGTGCCGATGTGTGTGAAGGCTGGCTGGGGTCTATGATGGCCCCAAGCCAGCCTTGATTAGTTTCCAGCAGTCTGCGCCTCTGTAGCGCAGCCTGCTGGCCAATGACAAAATAGCATTGCCATTAAAATGCTATGCACTATAGGGATAATGCATTGCATTTTAAAAGCAATCAAAAAGCTGTCTGTTATAGTCGCCCTGTGGGACTATTAAGTGGTAAAAAAAATAATCATTTATTCAATGAAAAAAAAATTGCAAAAAAAAAAATATTTCCCATATGTTTGGTATTTCCGGGTCCTTAACAACCCGAACTACAGAAAAATATAACATAAATTATCACCTACGGTGAACGCCGTAAAAAATGTAATAAAAAAAAGAGAATTGCTCATTTATTCTTAGTTGCTACTGAATAAAACGTAATAACAAGCGGTCAAAAAGCACCATTTACTCCAAAATGATACCAATGAAAAATACAAGTCGTCCCTCAAAAAAAACAAGCCCTCACACAACTCCATAGAAAGAAAAATAAAAAAGTTATGGGTCTTGGAAAGTGGCAATTCCCCCAAAAAAAATTCTTTCAAAAAAAGGGGTTTTATTGCAAAAAAGAGAGTATAAAGATATTATGTTATTTATACCGAAAAATGAACGCCGTAAAACTGATAACTTAAAAAGGCAGTGATAGTATTGCTGTTTTTCCCTTCTCCCTCCCAGAAAGAGTTAATGAAAGCTAATCAGAAAGTTATGTGTACCTCAAAATGGCACTATTATAAACTACAACTTGTCCTGCAAAAAACAATCCCTCCTAAAGCTATATAGACAGAAAAATAAAAAAGTTATAGCTCTTGAAGCGTGACGATGAAAAAAGGAAGAAAAACCTTGGTTGGTAAGACCCAAAACAGGCTGGTCACTAAGGAGTTAATATATACTGTACGTGGGGTTTTTTTTGTTTGTTTTTTGCTGAACTCTGAAGAATGGAAAAGCATAGTGTACTTCACTGTTGCATCCTTTTTTCCCCAATGTATATGTGTAATGTAGGACAAAAACATGATGTGAACAGCCCCATGTCCCTCTAGTATATTTTTTTACTTTATAATATATGATAGGCTAATATCTAACTAGAGTCCAGCAAGTACAAAATAGCCTGTAACATCCCAGTAAACCAAAGAAAAAAAGTGCCCATCAATGCTTACTAGAACATATGGCTTTATATCCTGCATAAGAAATCAGTCATTGGTATTCTGGAATGATGGTTAAAGCATTGCCTGTAATCTGCCTATAATATAGAAGTTTCCTGTTCAGTACCTTGCATTGTCCTTCCCAAATCCACAGCTTCTATATGCTCTTCAAGTCCTTCCTCTGTCCATCTGATGAATGGTTTGTGTGTTAGCACACGGTGTGGGTACCTCTTTGGCGCACAAAGACGACCTTGATTCAGAGACTTTTGGTATAGATGCTATTTATTATGTTCAGTGGACAACGCGTTTCGGAGTTTATAACTCCTTTCTCAAGTCTAGAAAGATACAAGAAGGCCGAAGCCATATGGATCCCCACACAGTTGGAGGGAAGTATATATACACAAAAACAGGACTGTGATAAATAGAAGAGAATAAAATGCTAATAAAATAAATAAATCAATTAAAATAAAGCCAATGGATGTTATATATTACACGTCATGAGCAGCTAGTAAACCTAGTAATAGCCCAAAAATAAATTCTCAGTAAAACGAGTATTCCAATAAATCCTAGTGGCATAAAATTAACGTACTCCAATATGTCCTAGTTGCATAAAATTAACGAACAGCGTTATCATAATGTATATATATATGGTATGAAAGAAGTCCAATTACTGGACCATGATATGCATTAAAATCAACCTGATGTCCCTGATATGGTTAGACATGGCGCTTATGTAATATAGTATAGCAACGTATAGTAGATTGTGGGGTTGAATACGGGTATTAATACAGTAAATTGGTGGTGCTTCTAAGATTCATTAGACCAGTCTGTGCCTTTAATTATTCATTGAACCGGGCTGTGCCTTTAAATGTTAGTTTGTACTGGAAAAAAAGGAAATATGGGGTTTACCTTGGGGACGCCAACAGCAAGAGTGGCCAGATGGCTGCAGGAGGAAATATATAAATAATTAAATAGCTGATGGCTTGCAGCAGAAAACAACGTTAATAATTGTGGCAGTGGTGTATACTGTAAACTTGGGTATAGTACAAGGCTGGTGGACGGCTTACCTGGAGACTCCCTCTGGTGCGTGCTGCTGTGTGTGAGCGCGCGCTTTCTAAAGCTGAGGCGGCGGAGGCAGGGTCAGTGACGTCAGAGGGGATCCTCTCTCTGCAGCGCTGTCAGGCTGGTGCGCTGGAAATCTCAGGCTGATAAGCTGAGACAGCGCAGCTGGGCATGACGGACTGACAGGATCTGATCGGGCGGTGTATCTGCAGCACTAAGAGTAGTGTGCTGTTAGTTTTAAGGCTGGTGCGCTGAGACAGCGCAGCTGGGCATGACGGACTGAGGGGATATAGTTGAGCTGTATGGCAGGAGAAAATTCAGTGGACAGGCAGAGGAAATGTGTGGAATAAATAAATAAAAAATATAGGGATTAAGGGCATTTGGTTTTAAAATTACATAATAATCTTTATGTGGACATGGTGGCTGGGGGAAATGAACTGAGGAATTGGAGAGGGAAATATGGCGTTGATACTAGGGGGGGGGGAGCCAGAGGGAATGATGCTGAATGTAGGGGAGTACAGCTTGATGGGAACGGGTGAATGAAGGGATGATGGTGGTGTTGGATGGATGGATAGGTTGGGGACATACCAAATGAAGTAGGTGGAACTGTAGAGTGAGGTAGATGAGTATTTGGTAAGAGCCAAGGGATAAGGGTCAGTGTATGATCACGTGTGAAATGGGGGGGGGGGGTTTGTGTATGGGATTGGATATCCCAATAGCTTAACCAGAGGGATGGGGAGGGGGGCTTCCTAACTGGACGGGTATGAGGGAAAATATAGGTCGAGAGATTAGTAGAAGTGTATAGTGGAGAAGATGGAGATTAACTGCAAATTGGGGTTTAGAAACAGTTGGTCTCTAGAGATTCATTTAAACCGTATGGTTCTATAGAAGTTTCCAGTACAAACTAACATCTAAAGGCACAGACCGGTTCAATGAATAATTAAAGTCACAGACTGGTCTAATGAATCTTAGGCCACTTTCACACGGGCGAATTTTCTGCGCGGGTGCAATGCGTTAGTTGAAAGCATTGCACCCGCACTGAATCAGGACCTATTCATTTCTATGGGGCTGTTCACATGAGCGGTGATTTTCACGCATCACTTGTGCGTTGTTTGAAAATCGAAGCAAGCTCTATTTTGTGCATTTTTCACGCAACGCAGGCCCCATAGAAGTGAATGGGGCTGCGCTGAAAATCGCAAGCATCCGCAAGCAAGTACGGATGCGGTGCGATTTTCACGCACGGTTGCTAGGAGACGATCGGGATGAAGACCCGATCATTATTATTTTACCTTATAACATGGTTATAAGGGAAAATAATAGCATTCTGAATGCATAGTACAATAGTGCTGGAGGGGTTAAAAAAATGTAACTCACCTTAATCCACTTGATCGCGCAGCCCGGCTTCTCTTCTGTCTTCTTATTTGCTGTGTGCAGGAAAAGGACCTGTGGTGACGTCACTCCGGTCATCACATGATCCATCACCATGGTAAAAGATCATGTGACGGACCATGTGATGACCGGAGTGACGTCACCACAGGCCCTTTTCCTGCACACAGCAAATAAGAAGACAGAAGAGATGCCGGGCTGCGCGATAGAGTGGATTAAGGTGAGTTAAATTATTTTATTTTATTTTTTAACCCCTCCAACGCTATTGTACTATGCATTCTGTATTCAGAATGCTATTATTTTCCCTTATAACCATGTTATAAGGGAAAATAATACAATCTACAGAACACCGATCCCAAGCCCGAACGTCTGTGAAGAAGTTCGGGTTTGGGTACCAAACATGTTGATTTTTCTCACGCGCGTTCAAAACACATTACAATGTTTTGCACTCGCGTGGAAAAATCGTACATGTTACCGCAACGCACCCGTACCTTTTCCCGCAACGCCTGTGTAAAAGAGGCCTTAGAAGCACCACCAATTTACTCTATTAATACCCGTACTCACCCCTCACAATCTACTATACGTCGCTATACTATATTATATTATATAAGCACCATGTCTAAACATATCAGGGACATAAGGATGATTTTAATGCATATCATAGTCCAGTAATTGGACTTCTTTTATAATATTTATATATATATGCTTGAGAAAGGCTCAATAGCAGAGCCGAAACGTTGCACCTGGGTGAATAAAGGTTCACTATTTCTTTACCTTTGGAGTGCCTCTCGTTTTTCCGGATTTTATATATATATATATATATATATATATATACACACACATTATGATAACGCTGTTGTTAATTTTATGCAACTAGGACATATTGGAGTACGTTAATTTTATGCCACTAGGATTTATTGGAATACTCGTTTTACTGAGAATTTATTTTTGGGCTATTACTAGGTTTACTAGCTGCTCATGACGTGTAATATATAACATCCATTGACTTTATTTTAATAGATTTATTAATTTTATTATAATTTTATTCTCTTCTATTTATCACAGTCCTGTTTTCGTGTATATATACTTCCCTCCAACTGTGTGGGGATCCATTTGGCTTCGGCCTTCTTGTTGTATCTTTCTAGACTTGAGAAAGGAGTTATAAACTCCGAAACGCGTTGTCCACTGAACATAATAAATAGCATCTATACCAAAAGTCTCTGAATCGAGGTCGTCTTTGTGCGCCAAAGAGGTACCCACACCGTGTGCTAACACACAAACCATTCATCAGATGGACAGAGGAAGGACTTGAAGAGCATATAGAAGCTGTGGATTTGGGAAGGACAATGCAAGGTACTGAACAGGAAACTTCTATATTATAGGCAGATTACAGGCAATGCTTTAACCATCATTCCAGAATACCAATGACTGATTTCTTATGCAGGATATAAAGCCATATGTTATAGTAAGCATAGCACACAAACCATTCATCACTTCCTCAACAGTCCTCAGGAGGTTTGGCAACTCCATCTAAAAGGATTGAACAGGTACCGGCAGCACCGACCCCTTGTGTGTCTTCCCTTACGGACATTGTGCCCACACACGCACAACACCAAAAGGTGAGCATACTTCATCGACTTCGCTAAGCTGTTTATCATTGCTTACTACCCTATGAGCGCCTCTCCCTATTCTCTCTCTTGCCATAATTTCTGTCCATCTGAGGGCACTCTCTCCAAACTGCTGGTATGCCTACTGAATTATTCACTTGAGAGTATCCTAAGAACATGAAAATAAAGTAAGCTGTGACACAGGCCCTGAGCTATAGTATCTGCTAAGCAGCAGCCAGCCTTTGAGAAAACAATAGCAGCTCAAGTGAGCTAGTCTGTGTGAGATGTATTGTGTGTCGGACAAAAGAGGCTTATTTATTAATATCCATAGAATATTAATTAGCATACATAGGCCTGAGGTCTTTTCTACAGACAAAAACTTAAATGCTGCAAGTATCATATGCATCTGGTCAGAACAACAATAAACATACAAATTTATGTTTGGATCACTGTTTGATGCATAATTCTAAAAATAAATGGTATCCACTGATGCTACTGTGGCCAAGAAAAAGCATAAATTATGAAATCAAATACACTAAAGACACATACTGTATTGTAATAACTAGAGATGAGCGAATCCAATCAGACGAAGTGGAATTCGATCCGAATTTCAGGAAAAATTCGATTTGCAACGAATGCGAATTTCCTCACGCTTCGTGATAACGAATCGCAATTTACCTAAAATGTCTGCAGCACGTGTGAGGACATGGGGCAAGGTTATTTACTTTTAGTCTGAGACAACTAATTGCCTTATCTTGACATGTGTGCAATTCTACTCCCATAAAACTTAAAGGGAACCTGTCTAGATTTTGGGTATAGAGCTGAGGACATGGGCAGCAAGATCGCCGCTAGCACATCCGCAATATCCAGTCCCCATAGCTCTGTGTGCTTTTATTGTGTCAAAAAAAACTATTTTATAGATATATATACACTGCCTGTCCAAAAAAAAAGTCGCCACCTGGATTTAACTAAGCAAATAGTTATGAGCCTCCTATTGGATAATTACTGCATGGGCGATTATCTTTCAGCTGGCAATAAGTTATTTAACCCCAACTGGTGCAATGAGTTGCTTCTCATTTCTTAAACAACCATGTCGAAAGACACATCTCGTTGTCGTGGAAAACATGTTAGTCTGTTTGAAAAGGGTCAAATCATTGGCATGCATAAAGCAGAGAAAACATCTAAGGAGATTGCAGAAACTACTAAAATTGGGTTAAGAACTGTCCAACACATTATTAAAAACTGGAAGGATAGTGGGGACTCATCGTATTCGAGGAAGAAATGTGGCAGGGAAAAAATCCTGAATGATCGTGATTGGCGATTACTTAAACATTTGGTGAAATCAAATCGAAGAAAAACAACAGTAGAACTCAGGGCTATGTTTAATAGTAAAAGTAAGAGCATTTCCACATGCACAATGCGAAAGGAACTCAAGAGATTGGGACTGAACAGCTGTGTAGTATAGGAAGGCGCAAGGGTCCATCATTGACAGAAGTTATGTGTCACCGAGGTTCCTGGCCTCGGTGAGATAGGAACTGGTTATTTTGTGTGTCAGTGGCAGCTAGTGTTCACTGACACTGTTTTTGCTTAGTGTGGCTGAAAAGCTGATCCGCGACGGTTCTTATTGGGAACAGCCAAAGAGCAGGGTGGGTTGCTGTTCCCCACATGCAGGCCAGGTTTTGGGCTGGGGTTTAAAAAACCCAGCCAGCAGCTCAGCTGGGGTGAAATGATCCTCCAGGTGATAGTGGAGCTGTGGAATGTCTGTATTGGGATCTGAGGCTGTGTCTGTGTGTGATGCTTGTAGCTGGATGCATGCCTGCGACCTGTCTGGAAGGACAAGGGAATGACATCCAGGTCTGGGACTCTTTATGCGGTACCTGCAGCATGGTGTGAAGTAAACACCAGGACTTGACCTTCTATTGCGGTACCTGCAGCAAGGTGTGAATGGAACACCAGGATTTAAACCAAGGTGACTTTGTTTATATTTTCTTTTCTGCCTTTTTGTGTGAATAAACACTGAACTTTTGCTTTTCGACCGTGGTCTTGCCTCTGTATTGCATCCACTTACCCTGCCTACCAGAGCAAATCCCTACAGTAGCCATAAGAAAACCACTAATCAATGAGGCAAACCAGAAAAAAAGGCCTCAATTTGCTAGGCAGCATAAAGATTGGACTCTGGAGCAATGGAAGAAGGTCATGTGGTCTGATGAGGCCAGATTTACCCTGTTCCAGAGTGATGGGCGCATCAGGGTAAGAAGAGAGGCGTGAATATGCACAAAGAAAAGTCCAGCTCACCCAATTGTTCAAACACCTGCGTGCACGGAAAAGGCTGGCAAGCCCATATATTCTTGATATGAACGCACAATGAAATTGCAGCACTCACGATTTTGGTAGCTAAAATCTTCGTCTTTTATTCAGGAAATAGACATATAAACAGGACATCCACCCACAAGTGCAGCAACCTTGACGCGTTTCGAACAGTAGTTCTTAGTCGTAACCTTACGACTAAGAACTACTGTTCGAAACGCGTCAAGGTTGCTGCACTTGTGGGTGGATGTCCTGTTTATATGTCTATTGCCTGAATAAAAGACGAAGATTTTAGCTACCAAAATCGTGAGTGCTGGAATTTCATTGTGCTTTCATATTAAGAAGAGAGGCAGATGAAGTGATGCACCCATCATGCCTAGTGCCTACAAGATTGTGGGGGCAGTGCTATAATCTGGGGTTGCTGCAGTTGGTGAGGTCTAGGTTCAGCAACAGTATGTGCTCCAAGAATGCTGACTACCTGAACATACTGAATGACCAGGTTATTCCATCAATGGATTTTTTCTTCCCCGATGGCGCGGGCATATTCCAAGATGACAATGTGTCACGGCGGAAAGGATATCATATACACAGAAAAATAAACAAACAAGTATCTAGGAAAGAAGCTGGGGATCAGGGTCACCTCCTGACACTTCCCTACCAGCTCTCCCTATACTGCTATGTTCAGACCCTTAAGGTGGGAATAACGTGTCCTCGTGCCTGGGCTGCAAATACCCTAAAATCCCTAAGATGGTGAAGGGGAATAGAGCCAGCCTGCTCCCTCAGAACCTGGAGGGGACACGTCTCTCTAACAGCCTAGACAGCAAACAACAAGAAAACAACAATCAACTTATCTTTTCTGAGCAGGAAAAGCCAATCCTTTCTTCCTTGCTTTCACAGAGCCAGACAGAAGCTATAACCCGCACGGAACACTGGGAGTGGGTGTAATTTAAACCAACAACCCCACCCAGTGCACCTGAAGGGAGGCGGATCTTGCACGACTCCAAAACAAAACAAAAGACTAGACATGGCATACCTCCGCACTTAGCCCGAGAAGGGCATGACAGCCCGCCCCCCCCCCTCTACGGGTGACCTCCGGACACCCTGGACCAACCTTATCCGGGTGGGATCTGTGAAAAGCCCTCACCAGTCGGCTGGCACTGACATTCTGCGGCGGAACCCACATCCTTTCCTCAGGGCCGTATCCCCTCCAGTGTACCAGGTACTGAAGGGAACCCAGAAGAACTCTAGAGTCAAGAACACTGGAAATCTCGAACTCTAAATTTCAATAAATCAGACACAGGAGGAGGAGGCAATGGCGATGGTTCCACCAGTTTCACATATTTTTTCAGTAAAGACCTGTGGAACACATCATGGATCCTCCAAGTCTGCGGAAGATCCAGCCGAAACGCTACTGGATTGACGACCGCAGGTATTTTGTAAAGTCCAATAAATCTTGGACCCAGTTTAATATTTTTAGTGGCCAACCACACCAGATTACCCACACACAGGTCCGGACCAGTCACACGTCTCTTGTCAGCCATTTGCTTATACCTCTCACCCATCTTCTCCAAATTCACTTGGATCCTCCGCCAGATAGAAGACAAGGCAGAAGAAAATCTCTCCTCCTCTGTCATCCCAGAGGAACTAGTACCAGAAAAGGTACCAAACTGAGGATGAAAACCGTATGCGCCAAAAAATTGCGACTTACCCGTGGACTCCTGCCTACGGTTATTCAAAGCAAACTCTGCTAGGGACAAGAATGAGGATCAGTCCTCCTGATTCTCAGCCACAAAGCACCTCAAGTAGGTCTCCAGGTTTTGATTAGTACGCTGTCTGCCTATTCGACTGCGGATGAAAAGCCGAAGAGAACGAAAGTTGAATACCAAGCCGAGAACAGAACGGGCCTCCAAAACCTGGAGACAAACTGCATGCCCCTATCAGAAACCACATCCGAAGGAATGCCATGCAATTTCATGATATTATCAACAAAAATCTGCGCAAGAGTCTTGGCATTGGGCAGACTAGCTAACGATATAAAGTGAGCCATTTTACTAAAATGGTCAACAACCACCAAAATTACTGTTTTCCCGGAGGAACTCGGCTGATCCGTAATGAAGTCCATAGACAAGTGCGTCCAAGGACGAGACAGAATAGACAAAGGGAGAAGTGAACCAGCAGGTCGAGTATGAGCAACCTTTGACCGTGCACAGGTTTCACAAGCTGCCACATAATCCTCAATGCTCTTACATAACCCGGGCCACCAGAACCTCCGGGACACAAGGTCAAAGGTGGACTTACCACCAGGATGTCCAGCAAGAACAGTATCGTGATGTTCCTTGAATACCTTGTATCGCAGTCCTTCAAGAACAAACAACCTCCCTGGGGAACAAGAACCAAGAGCCCCCTCCTGGGCTCCCAACATCTCCATCTCCAATTCGGGGTACAGAGCGGAGACCACCACCCCATCAGCCAAAATCGGAGCAGGATCCTCTGAATCACATCCCCCAGAATCTGCCTTGACGTTTTTAACCCCCGGGCGAAAAGTAACCACAAAATTGAACCTGGTAAAAAACAGTGACCATCTGGCCTGTCTAGGGTTCAGACGCTTGGAAGATTGCAGGTAAGCCAAATTCTTATGATCCGTATATACTGTAACTGGGTGAGACACCCCTCCAACCAGTGACGCCATTCCTCAAAGGCCAATTTAATGGCCAGCAATTCTCTATCTCCTACATCATAGTTCCTCTCGGCGACCGAGATCTTCTTGGAAAAAAAAGCACACAGAACCCAATTGCCAGGAGATGAACCCTGCGACAGCACTGCTCCAACCCCCACTGCTGATGCATCAACCTCCACCACGAATGGCAGATACGTCGGGCTGCACCAAAATGGGAGCAGACGCAAAACATTCCTTAATAGTCAAAAAGGCCTTCAATGCCTCATCCGATCAGACAGAGACGTCGGCACCCTTCTTAGTCATATCGGTCAGAGGTCTTACAATGGTAGAATAGTTCAAAATACATTTTCTATAATAATTAGTAAACCCCAAAAACCGCATCAAAGCTTTCTGATTCTCTTTGGTCGGTCCCATTCCAGAACTGCCCGGACCTTTTTGGGGTCCATACGAAAACCAGAGTCAGAAAGCAGATATCCCAGAAACGGAAGCTCCTGCACATTTCTCTAATTTGGCATATAATTTATTCTCCCGAAGGATCGTCAAAACCTGTCTCACGTGATCCCGATGGGTCTTCAGATCAGGAGAGTAAATTAAAATGTCATCCAAGTTAACTACCACGAACCTCCCCACAAAATGATTGAAAATGTCATTGACGAATCGCTGAATACCGCTGGCGCATTCGTCAACCCAAAAGGCATAACCAGATTCTCAAAATGACCCTCGTGCGTGTTGAAGGCCGTTTTCCACTCATCCGCTTCCTGATCAGATTGTAGGCCCCTCTCAAATACAACTTGGAGAACACCTTGGCTCCAACAATCTGATCAAAAAGGTCGGAGATCAAAGGAAGGGGATACGGATCACGGACCGTGATACAGTTCAATTCCCGGAAATCCAGACAAGGTCTCAGCGATCCATCCTTTTTCTTTACAAAGAAAAAACCTACTGCCACAGGAGACTTAGATAGCCTAATATGACCTTTTGCCAAACTCTCGGCAATATACTTCCGCATGACCTTTCGGGTTGAGAAAGATTGTAAAGCCGAGACTTTGGCAACTTAGCCCCTGGGATGAGATTCACTGGACAATCATAGTCACAATGAGGGGGCAATTCCTGAGCCCCACCCTCCGAAAAGACATCCGCAAAATCTGAAAGATACTGAGGTAGAGCTGTAGTAGACACACCAGAGATAGATGTGTCGAGACAATTATCGAACAAAATTCACTCCAACCAATGATCTGTCTTGTTTGCCAATCTATAATTGGGTTATGTTTTGTCAACCATGGTAAACCTAAGACTATAGGAGCGGGCAAGTCCTTCATGACAAAACAAGACATAATTTCAACATGTGAATCACCCACCCTTAACTGAATACCGTGAGCAATATGAGTGAGACTCCTTTGAGAAAGAGGCGAAGAATCAATTGCAAAAACCGGAATCTCTCTTTCTAAAGTGCAAGTATTTAGCCCCAGACTCTGAAGAAAAAGAGAATCGATAAGGTTTACCCCAGCACCACAGTCAATGAATACTTCAACAACAAAAAATTCTTGAGTCTAGCGCCACCATAGCTGGAAGGAGAAAACAAGTATTACAGGGAGCTTGCATACCTGCTTGCTCCAACACTCCATTCACGCTAACAAGAGTCAGAATTTTTTTTTTCTCTTTCTCATCAACATGCGGTTTAACAAAAGGAAAAGCAAAAATAAAATGACCACTTTTCCCACAGTAGTAACATAGTTTATGCAATCTCCTAAAGTCTCTACTACCAGAACGGAAAGATACCTGACCCAGCTGCATGGGTTCCTCCCCTACCCCCTTCCCCCCCCCCTCCCCTTACATGTCATATCACCCTGGGGAGCAGGTGAGACGAAACCAAATTAAATGATAAAAAATGCTGTTCACAAAATGCTGAAAGACGCCTGGAGCATTCATCAAACCAAAAGGGATAACCAAATTCTCAAAATGGCCCTCAGGGGTATTGAAGGCCGTCTTCCATTCGTCTCCTTCTCTGACCCTGACCAGGTTGTATGCCCCTCTTAGATCCAACTTGGAAAAAACTTTAGCCCCAACAATCTGGTTAAACAGGTCCGGGATCAGAGGAAGCGGATAAGGGTCGCGAATTGTGATACTGTTCAGCTCCCTGAAATCCAGACATGGTCTTAAAGAATTATCTTTTTTCTTAACAAAGAAAAAAACAGCGGCAACAGGTGACTTCGAGGGTCGTATGTGTCCCTTTCTCAGACTCTCAGAGATATAAGCACGCATAGCGACCCTTTCAGGTTGGGAGAGATTGTATAAACAAGATTTAGGCAGCTTGGCACCTGGGGTGAGATTAATAGGGCAATCGTACTCCCTGTGCGGGGGCAAATCCTGAACACCACTCTCAGAGAACACATCCGAAAATTCAGAGAGAAAAGATGGTACAGTCTTAGTAGAAACCTCAGAAACAGATGTCGTGAGGCAATTCTCTCTGCAAAAGTCACTCCAACCATTTATTTGCCTCGCTTGCCAATCAATGGTGGGGTTATGTTTAGTGAGCCAGGGTAACCCCAACACTAGAGGAGTAGGCAACCCGCTAAGGACGAAACATGACACATCCTCAACATGAGTATCACTCACAATCAAACGGATATTGTGAACTATGCCCTTTAACGATTTCTGAGAAAGTGGAACGGAATCAATAGCAAAAACAGGTATATCCTTTTCCAAAGTGCATACCTGGAAACCATGAGTTATAGCAAATTGACTATCAATGAGATTGACAGCTGCTCCACTAGCTACAAAAATCTCACAAAAAATGTTCTTGCTCTCTAGCGCCACCCTGGCAGGTAGGACAAATCGGGAACTACAAGCAAACGGAAAACCTTCAATTTCCGCATCAACCTTGCCAATAGTAACAGATGGAACGTTTTTAGAGGATTTTTTTCTTTTTGTTTCTTTATTACTCTCAAAAAACTGCCTGAATCTCCTAGAGGGACAAACATTTGCCAAATGATTTATACCTCCACAACAGAAACAAACAACAGAAGGGATTGAGAGCGACTGAGACCCCTGTGCACTGAATGAAACCGCCGCACTGTCCTTGGACTGAGTATGACAGGAAGGAGTGATCTCTCCTCTCTCTCTAAGACGCCTGTCAATACGAACGGCCCGAGACATGGCAGAGTCCAAGGAGGTAGGTCTCTCATGAAAGGCAAATGCATCTTTCAATCCCTCTGAAAGACCATGGCAAAATTGACTTCGGAGTGCAGCATCATTCCAACCAGTATCAGCTGCCCATCTCCGAAATTCTGAGCAGTATATCTCTGCGGATTGTTTACCCTGACATAAAAGACGTAGTCTAGACTCAGCCAGAGCAATACGATCCGGATCATCATATATCTGACCCAGGGCTAAAAATAATTCATCCACTGAACGGAGGGGCCGTGCCCCCACCGGCAGCGAAAAGGCCCAGGACTGAGCGTTATCCCTGAGCAGCGAGATGATGATCCCCACTCTCCGCTCCTCATAACCAGAGGAATGGGGAAGTAGGTGAAAATAGAGTTTGCAAGCCCCCGGAGAACGTATTCGGGAGCGAGATCTTAGGCTCAGAACAAACTCCATGAACGCAAGCTGAACCGGTCACCTGAAACTGAGAAAGAGTCTTACGGAGATCTGCTACCTCCAATTAAAGACCCTGCATGCGTTCAGTCAAAAGTGAAACCGGATCCATGCTTGAGGCGGTTTTGGCAGTTTATAATGTCACGGAAGGTGTACAGGAAACTAGAAGACACAAAATGAAGATCCGACTGACTGGATCCAAAACTAAGGAACAAAAGGGAGAGCCCTGCATCAGACCTGGCTCTCTCCCTAACTGCTCAGCCTATGCGAAAATCCCAATGGTAGATGATCGCATATCCTCGTACCTCGACTGTATAACACCTGAACACCCTATAATAGTGAGGGGACACAACCACCGGCTCCCTACACTTGATACGGAGGGAGTCAGGGTCACCTGGGATCCAGCAAACAGATAAACACAAATGAATGAACAAAACTTATCTGTAGAAGACTCCGAAGTAGCATCTGCACACACTCCAGGAAGGAATATAAACCGCAAAGTGATGCAGTATGGGAAGGGATTTAAAGGGATGCAATCAGTGCAACTACATGACAGCTGAGAGAGGCTAACGAGATGAGAAAATGAAAGCAAAACAAAAGGAACCTCAAGGAGGCGGTTCTGAAAGACGTCTGTCAGAGCTTCTCAGATGTCTGGTGGTGACAGTGGGGCGGTGCTGGGCTCCTTCACAGTGGGCATGGCTGGGCACCGTAAACATTAGTAACAGCTTCTTGGGCTGCTTACTTGCCTCATTTGCATATATATTAAATCTTTTTTGGACACAATAAAAGCACAGAGAGCTATGGGGAGTAGATATTGCAGATGTGCTAGCGGCGATCTAGTAGCCCATGTCCTCAGGTCTATACCCAAAATCCAGGTGACAGGTTCACTTTAACCTTTATTTTTTTGCTATTACACCCTATACTGACCATTAAACTATAATTAAAAATTGTGGGATTTTACTAGTTATACAACGTAAAGTCATGATTTTAGTAAGACACGGAGGCGAGCATTGCTATTCTCTTTCTTTACTAAAATTATAGCAGCAAATACACAGAAAGATAAAAAAGTGCCCCGGTAACCAAGGCAACCAGCCACTCCCCCGGACCAGCCGGTATAAGAACCAGCTCCACCACACAGTCCTCCTCTTTCTTTGTAACCCATCACAGCGAACAGGAAAAAACCCCAACAACTGGAAACTGCGGAACTCCAATCATCTTGGCAGACAGTTGACCGCATCAACCGGAAACTGAACAGTCCTGGCGTGGTTTGTCAACATAGAACTAATCGCCAGGCAGCAAAAACAAAGGAACTTCTGGAACTGCGAATCCTGGAGGTATCAACCTAAGAGGCAAAAAGACAAGACGCGGTGAATCGACACCATCCTACTATGGAAGGAACCTCTCAGGCATGCAACTGGCAATACAGACAATATCATCAATAAACACAACGTATCATGCCTAGATGTACTTACCATACCCAAGACAAAACGAGGGTGGGAGCAGAAAAAATAGGGAGGGGCAATACTCGCCTCCGTGTCTTACTAAAATCATGACTTTACGTCGTATAACTAGTAAAATCCCACAATTTTAGAACATACACGGAGGCTTCGTATTGCAAGTTCAAAGCTGCATGACCACCACAGAAAACGCATGAGGAGACGGGCGGAAGTAAAAATCCCGGAAGGTGGATTCCCGCGACCAATCGGCCGTCCTGAGGATATCCTGCAACCGAGCCCCAGAAGTCAACATGGAAGTGGCCGAAGCGCTACGCGTGGAACGAGCCGTAAAGGTGGAAGTGTCTACCCCTGCCAGAGAAAAAATCCACTTTACCCAACGGGCCAAAGTGGTGGTAGACACAGGGGCAAAAGGAGCGCGATAGGAGAGGAAAAGATTCGGACAGGCGGGAGAGCAGTGCGTCTGAGTTCTAACCTCATACTCACGAAGGCATGTGACTGGACACAAGTCAGGCCTAGCCGCAAAAGTCGGGTAAGAGACCGAACGAGAGGAAGTCTTTGTGCGCCTAGAAACTAAAAAGGATACCCCATCGGGCGTGAATGACCTAGCCGCAAGGTTCAGAGCTTGGACGTCGGAAACCCGCCTGCAAGACACCAAAAACAGGAAGGAGACAAGCTTGGCCGAAAGTTGGCGCAAGGAAAGATCCGTGTTAGAAGGCCAGGACGAAAAAAAGCGACAGAACCAATGAAACGTCCCAGGTAGAAGTATACTTAGGCTTAGGGGGACGAGACAGTCGTGCACCCTTGAGAAGACGGCACACTAGGGGATGTTGTCCAGCCGGACGGCCATCGAAACCTTGGTGGGCTGACGAAATTGCAGACCGATACACGTTGATGGTCCGGTAGGCCCGGCCCTCTTCAAACAAAGCCGTCAAGAAACTAAGGATGGCTGGAACAGATGCTGATACGGGATCCAAGTCCCTTCCCATGCACCAACTAGCCCAAGCCTTCCAGGTGGAACGATATGCGCGTCTAGTGCCGGGGGCCCAAGCGCTGGCCAGTAGGCATCTAGTTGAGACTGGAAGTCCCTGGAATTCCCCGGAGACCCCGAGATCCTCCAGGCCAGGAGAGGCAGGGAGCCCCCCATCAGAAGGGGGAGAGACTGACCGAGGGGGCCTAAGATCAGGTCCGGAAGGGATGGCAAGAACCTGGGGATATCCACCGTCAACTACAGGAGCTGAGGGAACCACGCTTGAGACCTCCAGAACGGGGCCACCAAAACCAATTCGGCCAACTGGCGCTTGACCTGAAGGAGAACCCTGGGAATGAGGGCAAAGGGAGGGAAAGCATAAAGAAGCGCGTTGGACCAATCCTGGAGGAACGCGTCCACCGCTTCCGCCGCTGGATCCGGCCTCCAGCTGTAGAACCACGGAAGTTGGGTATTGAGCCGGGAGGCAAACAGGTCGACAGACGGAGGGCCCCACAGAGAGCAGATACCCCAGAAGACTTCTACCTTGAGCTTCCAATCGCTGGAGTCCGCCCAATGGCGAGAGCTCCAATCTGCCTCAGTGTTGTGGAGGCCCGGAAGGTAGTCCACACGGACGACCAGATTCTTGGAAAAGCAATAGTTCCAAAAATTCTTCGCCAAACGCACTAGCAAGGCGGAGCGAGTGCCGCCCAAGTGGTTGACATACCTCACAGCGGACACGTTGTCCATACGGAGGCGAATGCAAGCATTCACCGTGTCGCTTGTAAAACTCCGGATCGCGAAGGATCCGGCTAGCAATTCCAGGGCATTGATATGGAGGTTGGACTCCTCCTGAGACCATAGGCCCCCCGTGGACATCCCGTCGCAGTAGGCTCCCCATCCGAGTAGGCTGGCATCGAAGTCCACAGTGAACTTCGGGCGAGAGCCAAAGATGGCCCTGCCGTTCCAGGCCGACAGGTTGTGGATCCACCAAGACAGCTCGTCTCGCGTCTCGGCATCCAACGAGATGACATCTGCATAGGAGGCACCCCCCCCCCGAAGATGGGCGATCTTCAAGCGCTGAAGGGCCCGATAGTGGAGGGGCGCTGGGAAGACCGCCTGGATGGATGCTGAAAGGAGGCCGATTACGCGGGCCAGATGGCGCAGAGAAACATGGGGGCGCCGTAAAGTACGCCGCAACTCCTTGCGAATTGCGCGCACCTTCTCCAAGGGAAGGCTGAGAGACTCGGACTCCGAATCCACCAGGAAACCCAGGAATTCCATGCGCCTGGACGGTGACAGGCAGGACTTCTCCCAATTGAGCAGGAAACCCAGCTGCGAGAGGAGGTCTGTCGCCCACTGAAGGTGAGACAGTAACGTATCCCTGCTTTGGGCCATTATAAGTATGTCGTCCAGATAGACAATGAGACGGACACCCCTGGCCCGAAGCCAGGCCACTAATGGGCGCAGGAGCTTGGTGAAACCCCAAGGAGCGGAGGAGAGGCCAAAGGGCAGACAGGTAAAACGCCAGGTCTCCCTGTTCCAGAGAAACCTGAGAAAGTCTCGGGACTGAACCGCAATCAGGACTGTAAGATAAGCATCCTAGAGGTCCAGCTTGACCATCCAGTCCCCCGGGAGAAGAAGGTCCCGCAGGAGATGGATGCCCTCCATTTTGAAGTGCCGGTAGCGCACTAGAGCGTTTAGGGCGCGGAGGTTGATAACCGGGCACATCTGACCTCCCTTTTTCTCGACCAGAAAGATGTTGCTTAACACCCCTGGGGAAGAGGTGAGAGCACGCTCCACGGCTCCTTTTTCGCATAGGGTGGAAAGTTCCTCCTGGACCAAAGCGCGGTCCTGCTGTGGAAAGGAACTATCGGGTGGGGGCGCAGAATGTGGTCTGGAGAAGCAATCAGCTCTATCTGGAAGCCCCTGACCGTGGAGAGGACCCAACTGTCCGATGTAATGGTCTGCCAGGCAGGGAAAAAATGTTGGAGTCTGCCCCCTACAGGTGGATTGAAAGAAACATGAGGAAACGGCAATCTTACCATACGGGCGTCTAGATCCGGGAGTGCCTCTGAAACCTCGGGAACGCCATGGTCTTCCACGGGAAGGGAAGAACGGGGTCTGTTGGCGTGAGTCCTGGTAGGAGGATCCTTGGAAACCAGGTGGTTGGGAGAAGGAGCCTCGGCCCCCGGTACGGGCCTGGTAGGACGAACGGCCGGACAGGCGGCCCCTGACACTGCCGGCCCTGGAAGAGACCCGTCCCTGAAAAACCCTCCTCATGGAGGATTGCGCCTTATCTAAGGCTGTGAAGGCACCTACGTAGCGACCTAGATCTTTAATAAACGAGTCCCCGAATAAGAGGCCTTGGGCGTCCTTGCCCGGTTCAGTGAGGGCGAGATTCGCCAATTTGGGTTCTATTTTAAACAAGATAGCTTTTCGCCTCTCGATGGACAGAGATGTATTGATGCTACCTGCAATACAAATCGCCCGTTGCACCCAACCCCGGAGATCCTCCGGATCCACTTGCCTATTTTCCGCTCTTGCAGACTCCGCCAGGTCAAATAACTTTGCCAGGGGCCCAAAGATATCGAGCAGCTTGTCCTGGCAAGCTTTCAACGCAGAATCCAGGCCTTTACGTGGATTCCAGCCCAGTTTGGCAAGGAATTGTGTCATTTGGGGGATCCACGGTAGGGGTATCGCACACCTTATTGGGGATGATAGGTCTAGGGCACTCAGCCTTAAGCTTATTACGCGCCGGTTTGCTAAGCGGACGGCGGACCCAATTTTCCAGGTAGCTGGATACGTGCTCCGCAGGGAGCCATTCCGCCGACCTGGGATGGCGTAAGGCATCTGGGTAAAAAAGCGGGTCCCCAAAAGGGTCTAAAAGCGCACCTTCCGTAATAACGGAATGATCGCCCGGTGCGCCAGAAGGGCGTACGGCTAGGGCGGAGGGTCAGAGGGACCCGGGCCCTCTGTTTCTGTGGCATCCCCAGAATCGTAAGTGTACTCATCCTCAGCCTCCTCACTAGACCCGATGTCGAAGTCGCTCTCAAATTGCGCTCTGGCGCATTTCCACTGCCGCGCCCGTTCCGCCTGGCATGGTAAGGCTCTTTTGCGTGCCCGCGGCACACTATCCTGTGGGTTAGACATGTCACCGGTCATAAGGGTTCCGGAGGCCTGAGTATCCTTTTGGGGCTCATTCACTGCAGGGGATGAGGTAAGCCCAGAAGGTGACCCCTGCGCCACATTCTGCGCGTCACTGGAGTGGGCCCGGAGCGCTTGAGACAGGGTATGGGAGATAGTGGCTGAGACAGAGCCCATAGCAGAAGCAATGGCATCAGCCACTGTCTTCTGAAAGAATGAAGCAGCATCAGGGACCGGAGCAATGCCGGTGGAGGATGGGGCAATAGACAAACTAGCCAGAGGGGTAGCAGGGGCCAAAGAAGAAGCACCGTCCCCAGGGGGAAAAGGGGGGAATGGACGGGTCAGACATGGCACAGATAACCCTTAATATGGCCGCAACTAAGGAGACCTTATTGAAGAAAAAGGCCCAGATAGTACTTAATAAGGCCGCTAACCAGGAGACCTAACCGAGCAGGAGCGCAGGGTCAGCAGGGCATGGCAGGCAGCGGACGAATCCCCAAGATGGATGCCGAAGTCACGCGAGACTTCCGGCCTGCGGGGAGCGCACGCTGCCGCGATCTCGCGAGACTTCCGGCAAAGCCGCCGGAGTCATGGCGAGTATACCTGGAAAGAAACAGAGAGGAAGGAGGGCAGGGTGACCAACCTAGATCAAAAGGGAAGACCCCACCTGGCTAAACAACGCACAGGGGGTACCGCAAGTCGGCGAACGATACCGCCAACAGCACACACTGTAAGGAAAAACAAAAGTCAGGTAATCAATATTAAATATGACAGACGTAAATTACAGATACTCATCTTCCTGTGAGCAGCAAAGAAAGAGGAGGACTGTGTGGTGGAGCTGGTTCTTATACCGGCTGGTCCGGGGGAGTGGCTGGTTGCCTTGGTTACCGGGGCACTTTTTTCTCTTCCTGTGTATTTGCTGCTATAATTTTAGTAAAGAAAGAGAATAGCAATACGAAGCCTCCGTGTCTGTTCTAAAATCATCAGTTGTGTCACCTATTCTTTTTAATATTTCATTTGAGCTCCTATTACAGTACTGTTAACATATAGGAGGCTGGCAGCTGAGCGCTGGCTCCTAGCTTTCTTCCTATATTTGATTCTTCCTATCTGCACTAGTGGCTACAATCTAGATACATAGGCTTCACTCCTGTGGTAAAATCAACTCAAGCACTGCCCCCCGACATGTTTCGCCAGCTAACCTGGCATCTTTAGGGGAACGGGCAGTGTGCGATTGGTTGGCGTGGCGAGGACCTTTTAGTAACTCCCAGTGGAGCATCATAATGAATGGTCAATTGCATTAGATGTTATAATTCTTTCAGGTATCTTATTAGGTACCTCTGCTACTATTGGTGTCGGCTTAAGTTGTGCTCCTCCCCTGGCAAGTGACATTGTATCCTCACGTCTCACGTTATATGATTTCTATTCCACGCATGTCAATGCACTTCCTTTTTTTGTATCACGGCGCGTTCTCTGCGCTTGCTCGAGGACTTAGAATTTATGTTCCGATTCTAATCTTATTGCGCATGCTCGGGATGTTGTCTCTTACATTTGTCCTCATTCCACTTTTGTTGTCCCTGATGTTAATGACTCGCTGACTCTTACCTAAATGCTGGTGGTGATTTATTTTAATTATTATGTCATGTGTAAATACCAATGATTAATTATTAACTTTACTATTGATTATTAATTCTAATATGATTTTTTTATTATTACATTATCCATTTTAATATAGAGTACATAATTATCAGTTGAAACATGATTATAAGTGACTAAACTGTCAATTCATTACCTTGATTAAATTCAGGATCAAATAGTACAAATAATTCATATTGTATATTCTTTAATTAATATTGATTATCTGAGATCATGTATTTCCATAACCAGAGTCTTTGTATAATATTAGATTATCTGAAATCATATATTCTCATGAAATCTATATCATTAATTTCATACATAAATAAATAATTGGTGCAGTTCATATTTTATATTATATTCTTTTTATACACTTTTTTTTATACTTTTTATATTGAGTTATGTAAAATCATGTATTCCCATAAAGCTGTATCAAGATTTGAGTCATACAATCATGTTAATGTAAATTGATTGTCCCCACTCTGTCCACTATTGGATGGGGTTATGCATTTATTCCTCAAAATTTATTGTCTTCCTAATTCTTGTTAATCATATACACTCACCTAAAGAATTATTAGGAACACCATACTAATACGGTGTTGGACCCCCTTTTGCCTTCAGAACTGCCTTAATTCTACGTGGCATTGATTCAACAAGGTGCTGATAGCATTCTTTAGAAATGTTGGCCCATATTGATAGGATAGCATCTTGCAGTTGATGGAGATTTGAGGGATGCTCCCGTTCCACCACATCCCAAATATGCTCTATTGGGTTGAGATCTGGTGACTGTGGGGGCCATTTTAGTACAGTGAACTCGTTGTCATGTTCAAGAAACCAATTTGAAATGATTCGAGCTTTGTGACATGGTGCATTATCCTGCTGGAAGTAGCCATCAGAGGATGGGTACATGGTGGTCATGAAGGGATGGACATGGTCAGAAACAATGTTCAGGTAGCCCTTGGCATTTAAACGATGGCCAATTGGCACTAAGGGGCCTAAAGTGTGCCCAGAAAACATCCCCTACACCATTACACCACCAGCCTGCACAGTGGTAACAAGGCATGATGGATACATGTTCTCATTCTGCTTACGCCAAATTCGGACTCTACCATTTGAATGTCTCAACAGAAATCGAGACTCATCAGACCAGGCAACATTTTTCCAGTCTTCAACAGTCCAATTTTGGTGAGCTCGTGCAAATTGTAGCCTCTTTTTCCTATTTGTAGTGGAGCTGAGTGGTACCCGGTGGGGTCTTCTGCTGTTGTAGCCCATCCGCCTCAAGGTTGTGCGTGTTGTGGCTTCACAAATGCTTTGCTGCATACCTCGGTTGTAACGAGTGGTTATTTCAGTCAACATTGCTCTTCTATCAGCTTGAATCAGTTGGCCCATTCTCCTCTGACCTCTAGCATCAACAAGGCATTTTCGCCCACAGGACTGCCGCATACTGGATGTTTTTCCCTTTTCACACCATTCTTTGTAAACCCTAGAAATGGTTGTGCGTGAAAATCCCAGTAACTGAGCAGATTGTGAAATACTCAGACCGGCCGTCTGGCACCAACAACCATGCCACCCTCAAAATTGCTTAAATCACCTTTCTTTCCCATTCTGACATTCAGTTTGGAGTTCAGGAGATTGTCTTGACCAGGACAACAACCCAACATGCATTGAAGCAACTGCCATGTGATTGGTTGACTAGATAATCGCATTAATGAGAAATAGAACAGGTGTTCCTAATAATTCTTTAAGTGAGTGTATGTTTTAACGGTTGTTTTGTACTTACATCTCTCTGAATATTCTCCCATATTTTTAACCAATATTAATCACTTATTTACATAATAATATTCTCTAGATTAATTTGATCTTATTCTACCATATTTACACGTCTTTAGTCCATGTTGGTATTCGCTCTAATCTTATACATTAGTCTGTTTAGTGGACTATCATAGCCGCCATTTGATTACATACAATTTATAAGTTCATTCCAGATTTTTTCCTACTAGGGCTCAGTTTTAATTGCCTTACATTGATATATTTTATGGAGATGCTCTTGTGTGGGGATTGTAAACGGTCATGCTCGCGAAATATATTGTTCTTATAGTTGTCATATACGCTCCAATGGTCACCAGTTATTCATATATTCTTATTATCATTTCTGATTTGCATTAGCACTGCCGCTTCTAAAGAAAGGATGTAAAGGTAAATCCCTCATTTAGTCCATGGGGGGGGGGGGGCGCTAGACTCTTCAATCGATGAATCCATCTGGCCTCCTGTTTTAACCTTTGGTCTATAACTCCTTGTCTTGGGCCTAGCATTAATTTCGTATTGCCTCAAAATTTGAGATTAGCAATATTCCCCCCATGTACATCTTGTATATGTCTAGTGACATATCAGCTCCAATATTTATATCACTTAGGTATTTTGAGATACGCCTCCTCAATTTTTGCATAGTTTTGCCTACGTATAGCTGCGGACATCCACATTTAATAGCATATACTACTCCTGTAGTCTTACAATTAATGCACTTTTTAATTTGGTATTTTTTCCCGTCTACTGGATTAACAAACTCATCCTGAGATTGTGCCCTTTTACAGAATTGACATTCTCCACATGGATATAAGTCCTTTGGTAGTCAACAATATGGTCTTAGTTCTTTTTTGATGATTCCATTGAAAATGGCTATGAACAAGATGTTCTCTTAAGTTTGTTTCTCTCCTATACGTCACAGTTGGATACTGTGATAGAATGCTCCTTAGGTCCTCATCTGCTCTTAAAATGTGCCAGTACCTTTTTAGAATTTGTTTGACCTCTTGATGTTTTGTATCATATGTACCAATACATTGTACGATGGTTTCTGTGGTGGATTTTTTCTGATTCTGTAGGAGTGCTCTCCTTTCAGATGTTTTAGCTTTCCTATATGCTTGATGCAATACTTTTTTAGGGTACCCACAGTCTATAAACTTATTGTACAGTATTGTACTCTCATGTTTAAAAGCTTCTTCACTTCAACAGTTCCTCTTTGCCCATAGGTATTGGCCGGTCGGAATACCTCTCTTGAGGGCATGTGGGTGGTAACTTAGCCAATGTAGGAGGCTGTTAGTAGACGTTGGCTTCCTGTACACCTCTGTCAATATTCTCCCATCAGGTTGTAGGGTTAGAGTTAAATCAAGAAAATGCAGTTTCTTTTCGTTTATCTCAGCTGAAAATTTGAGACCGATTTTATTATCATTCAGAATTGTCACAAATTGTTGAAACTCATCTACTGTGCCTTCATTATCGTCTATATAACGACCCCACTGATGTCATGTGCTTGGTGAAAATCATGTGCTCTTCTGTGAAAACAAAACGTTCTTCCTACCACCCTAAAAATAAATTAGCAGTTAAGTTAGTTCATTTAGGGGAAAACCAGCAGAAGTGACCCATTATAGTCGCATAAATATTATATGCTATCACTTAGGTGGCCTCCTGTAGTATGGCTGTTTTTTTTTTTATCAAACCAGCCATCCACTCAAACCTTTCTGGCAGAAGTAAATCAAATTTTGTGATTGCAAATGCGATGGGGGGAGCTGCATGGAGAAAGCCACCCTCACTCCCACCACTGCAGCTGACAGAAGTGGATTTTTACTTTCATTTTTTCAATCTGTGTCAGCTGAGGAGTGGAGGGGGCGTGGCCTAGCCATATTAGCGGCGTGGCTCAGCGAGACCTAGAAGTTAATTTTTAACATCATTTTTTCAATCTCATTTGGGTGAGGAGTGGAAAGGGGCATGGCCTAACTGGTTCAGGGGCGTGGCCTTTTTAACCGCTCACTCTATGACAGTAGCACTGTGCTGTCTAAGTGTAAGCTGCAGGGAGAAAGTCACCCTCCCTCCCACCCCTGCAGCTTCATTTTCTCAATCCCCGTTGACTCAGGAGTGTGAGGGTGTGTGGCCTAACCAGATCATAGGTGTGGCTTAGCAGGACCGGGGGTGGGGTTTTAAGTCTTTTGAGGGTGGACACGTTGTGGCAGGGGGCGTGTCTGGGCTCCTTCCTGCAAGAGTGACGCCCCTCTGGGCACCTTACTGGCTCATTTGCATACTAAATAAACTGCATTCTCAGAGGATAAAAACATCTATTGCTGGAACAAAGGCACATCTTGAAATAAGGTACTAAATGCTATTAGGCCATGGCTTTACTTCAATAGCAATTATTCTGGTGGCAGATTTCCGTTAAAGCTCACCTACAGCAGTGAAGAAAAATGGCTGGGTTGTTGAAACCTGGAGTAAAACTGTGTATGTGGAGACTGGAGGACCTGCGAACTTCTATTGGCTGATAAGGGTCGTGTGACCAAGCTTTTATTGGCTAATGCATTTTTTTGGGGCCATATCTCAGGAACGGTACGTCCTAGAGAGCTGAGACCTGGTCTAAAACCTTCCCGGACACCTGATGTAACTGTGTGCCAAATTTCGTGATTGTAAATGCGACGGTGCGGATTCCTTTAGCAGATATATACACACACAAACACATACATACACTCTGCTTTATACAGGTCCTTCTAAAAAATTAGCATATTGTGATAAAGTTCATTATTTTCTGTAATGTACTGATAAACATTAGACTTTCATATATTTTAGATTCATTACACACCAACTGAAGTAGTTCAAGCCTTTTATTGTTTTAATATTGATGATTTTGGCATACAGCTCATGAAAACCCCAAATTCCTATCTAAAAAAATTTGCATATCATGAAAAGGTTCTCTAAACGAGCTATTAACCTAATCATCTGAATCAACTAATTAACTCTAAACACCTGCAAAAGATTCCTGAGGCTTTTAAAAACTCCCAGCCTGGTTCATTACTCAAAACCGCAATCATGGGTAAGACTGCCGACCTGACTGCTGTCCAGAAGGCCATCATTGACACCCTCAAGCAAGAGGGTAAGACACAGAAAGAAATTTCTGAACAAATAGGCTGTTCCCAGAGTGCTGTATCAAGGCACCTCAGTGGGAAGTCTGTGGGAAGGAAAAAGTGTGGCAGAAAACGCTGCACAACGAGAAGAGGTGACCGGACCCTGAGGAAGATTGTGGAGAAGGACCGATTCCAGACCTTGGGGGACCTGCGGAAGCAGTGGACTGAGTCTGGAGTAGAAACATCCAGAGCCACCGTGTACAGGCGTGTGCAGGAAATGGGCTACAGGTGCCGCATTCCCCAGGTCAAGCCACTTTTGAACCAGAAACAGCGGCAGAAGCGCCTGACCTGGGCTACAGAGAAGCAGCACTGGACTGTTGCTCAGTGGTCCAAAGTACTTTTTTCGGATGAAAGCAAATTTTGCATGTCATTCGGAAATCAAGGTGCCAGAGTCTGGAGGAAGACTGGGGAGAGGGAAATGCCAAAATGCCTGAAGTCCAGTGTCAAGTACCCACAGTCAGTGATGGTCTGGGGTGCCATGTCAGCTTCTGGTGTTGGTCCACTGTGTTTTATCAAGGGCAGGGTCAATGCAGCTAGCTATCAGGAGATTTTGGAGCACTTCATGCTTCCATCTGCGGAAAAGCTTTATGGAGATGCAGATTTCATTTTTCAGCACGACCTGGCACCTGCTCACAGTGCCAAAACCACTGGTAAATGGTTTACTGACCATGGTATTACTGTGCTCAATTGGCCTGCCAACTCTCCTGACCTGAACCCCATAGAGAATCTGTGGGATAATGGGAAGAGAAAGTTGAGAGACGCAAGACCCAACACTCTGGATGAGCTTAAGGCCGCTATCGAAGCATCCTGGGCCTCCATAACACCTCAGCAGTGCCACAGGCTGATTGCCTCCATGCCACGCCGCATTGAAGCAGTCATTTCTGCAAAAGGATTCCCGAGCAAGTATTGAGTGCAGAACTGAACATAATTATTTGAAGGTTGACTTTTTTTGTATTAAAAACACTTTTCTTTTATTGGTCGGATGAAATATGCTAATTTTTTTAGATAGGAAATTTGGGTTTTCATGAGCTGTATGCCAAAATCATCAATATTAAAACAATAAAAGGCTTGAACTACTTCAGTTGGTGTGTAATGAATCTAAAATATATGAAAGTCTAATGTTTATCAGTACATTACAGAAAATAATGAACTTTATCACAATATGCTAATTTTTTTAGAATGACCTGTATATTAGATGAATTGCACTATTTAATCATTAATTTAATCAAGGTAATGAATTGACAGTTTAGTCACTTATAATCATGTTTCCACTGATAATTATGTACTCTATATTAAAATGGATAAGCACAGTAACGCAAAATTTACACAGCTTCAGTGATGAGGGTACTTTCACACTAGTGTTTTTCTTTTCCGGCACTGAGTTCCGTCAAAAGGGCTCAATGCCGGAAAAGAACTGATCAGGTATATCCCAATGCATTCTGAATAGAGAGCAATCCATTCAGGATGCATCAGGATGTCTTCAGTTCAGCATGCTACGGTTTTATCTCCAGCCCAAAAAACTGAAGACTTTCTTGAATGCCGGATCCGTTTTGCCGGATGACACCGGAAAGACGGATCCGGCATTTCAATGCATTCTTCTGACTGATCAGGCATTTTTAAGACTGATCAGGATCCTGATCAGTCTTACAAATGCCATCAGTTGGCATACGTTTTGCTGGATGCGGCAGGCAGTTTCGGCGACGGAACTGCTTGCCGGATCACTCTGCCGCAAGTGTGAAAGTAGCCTTACATACATTATTTGGCTGATGTGACAGAAAATCAGCTACACAACAGTGACAAAATAGGTAATTGAACATAATACTGTGGATGATTTTCCAATAAACTTGAGTGTCTATATAAAGAGAGTCACCTAAAGAAATCTAAGGATGGCTTCCAGAAAGAGAAGCAATATATGGATGCATTTTGAGGAAGTTGGTCCACAGAAGGCAAAATGCCCAGGGGGTGTGGAAAACTCAGGACTGGAGGGATAAATAATATAATTAAAATGGAGGTTTACATCTCTCTTATTTATATATATAAAAAAGGACGTATATATGTATGTATGTACAGTATGTGTGTATGTATATATGTGTGTATGTTCCGTGAAAACTCAAAAATGCAACCATCCATTTCAACGAAACTTGGTGTACACATCCCTTGCTACCTGGAAAGAAATCTTGCGGGGGTCTCAGCTCTCTAGGATGTACCGTTCCTGAGATATTCCCCCCAAATAACCTGCATTAGCCAATACAAGCCTGCCAGCCTTTCACTTAAAAACTAACTGCCAGTGCCATACACACGGTCACATGTCTCTTATCAGCCAATAGAAGCTCGCAGGTCCCACTCCAGGTTGCCATAACAATTGATCACAGGTTTTAGCAGTTCAAAGGTCCTGACAAATTTAGTCATATGACGTATGACGTCACAACTACACTGCTACATGCATGGGGGGCAGGGGCCACTATTAAACAGACGGGCTCTGTGGAGTTCACTGTTAAAGGGGTGTGCGCTGTGGGGTTCTTTGTTAAAGGGGCGGGCACCGTGTAGTTCACTGTTAGAGGGGCGGACACCGTGGAGTACACTGTTAAACGGGTGGGCACATGGAGATCACTGTTAAAGGGGCCGCCACTCTGAAAGTCACTGTTAAATGGGTGGTCACCGTTAAAGGGGTGGCCACTGTGAAAGTCACTGCTAAAGGGGCGGTCACCGTTAAAGGGGTGGCCACTGTGCAAGTCACTGTTAAAAGGGCAGCCACCGTGAAAGTCACTGTTAAAGGGGCGGTCAACGTTAAAGGGGCGGCCACTTTGAAAGTCACTGTTAGGCCTCTTTCACACTTGCGTTGTCCGGATCCGGCGTGTACTCCACTTGCCGGAATTACACGCCGGATCCGGAAAAACGCAAGTGTACTGAAAGCATTTGAAGACGGATCCGTCTTCAAAATGCTTTCAGTGTTACTATGGCAGCCAGGACGCTATTAAAGTCCTGGTTGCCATAGTAGGAGCGGGGAGCGGGGGAGCGGTATACTTACAGTCCGCGCGGCTCCCGGGGCGCTCCAGAGTGACGTCAGAGTGCCCCATGCGCATGGATGACGTGCCATGCGATCACGTGATCCATGTGCTTGGGGCGCCCTGACGTCACTCTGGAGCGCCCCGGGAGCCGCACGGATGGTAAGTATGCTGCTCCCCCGCTCCCCGCTACACTTTACCATGGCTGCCAGGACTTTAGCGTCCCGGCAGCCATGGTAACCATTGAGAAAAAGCTAAACGTCGCATCCGGCAATGCGCCGAAACGACGTTTAGCTTAAGGCCGGATCCGGATCAATGCCTTTCAATGGGCATTCATTCCGGATCCGGCCTTGCAGCAAGTCTTCAGGATTTTTGGCCGGAGCAAAAAGCGCAGCATGCCAAAAAACGTTCCGTTCCGGAACTGAAGACATCCTGACGACGGAACTCTATGCCGGAAGAAAAGAACGCAAGTGTGAAAGAGCCCTTAAATGGGCGGTCACCATTAAAGGGGTGGCCACTGTGAAAGTCACTGCTAAAGGGACGGTCACCATTAAAGGGGCAGTCACTGAAGTCACTGTAAAAGGGGCGGTTACCGTTAAAGGGGCAGCCACTGTGAAAGTCACTGTTAAAAGGGCAGTCATCGTGAAAGTCACTGTTAAAGGGGCAGTCAACGTTAAAGGGGCGGCCACTCTGAAAGTCACTGTTAAATGGGCGGTCACCGTTTACGGGGCGGTCACTGAAGTCACTGTAAAAGGGGCAGTCACCGTTAAAGGGGCGGCCACTGTAAAAGTCACTGTTAAAGGGGTGGTCACTGTTAAAGAGGCGGCCACTGTGGAAGTCACTGTTAAAGATGCAGTCACCGTTAAAGGGGCAGCCATTGTGAAAGTCACTGTTATTTAATATAAAATTGCAATAAATAGTACCCGAGCAACGCCGGGTCATCAGCTAGTTTAGTTATATAGCATTAGCTACTGAACTGAATAAGACAGATGTTTCAGAAGGGATATCTGTACCTTTAACAAAATACATATCTCCTTGAGAAGCCAATTTGATTCTAAAGGGTTAATTCAATCTGAATGAGGATCTTCTCTAATCTAAACTTATGTAATTTCTCTTATCTCTCTGCTGACTGTACTGGCTGTCTATCCCTTATCACTGCTGCAACCTGGTCATTAGACTGTATTGTGGACTCACAATTCTTTTAAGGCCTCATGCACACGACCGTTGTGTGCATCCGTGGCCGTTGTGTCGTTTTCCGTTTTTTTTCACTGACCCATTGACTTTCAATGGGTCCGTGGAAAAATCGCAAAATGCACCGTTTGGCAGCCGCATCCGTGATCCGTTTTTCCTGGCCGTGAAAAAAATAGGACCTGTCCTATTTTTTTCACGGCCAACGGTTCACGGACCCATTCAAGTCAATGGGTCCGTGAAAAATCACGGATGCACACAAGATTGTCATCCGTGTCCGTGATCCGTGTCCGTGATCCGTGTCCGTTTTTTCCTATCATTTCAATGGCAAACTTGACTTAGATTTTTTTTTCATTTTTCATGTCCGTGGATCCTCCAAAAAACAAGGAAGACCCACGGACGAAAAAACTGTCACGGATCACGGACCTACGGACCCCATTTTTGCGGACCTTCAAAAAAAACGGTCGTGTGCATGAGGCCTAACTCAAAGAATCAAATGAGCCTACTTAGAATACTTTCACACTAGCGGCAGGACGGATCCAACAGGCTGTTCACCCTGTCGGATCCGTCCTGCTGCTATTTCGCCGTGCTTCCGGACCACCGCTCCGTCCCCATTGACTATAATGGGGACGTGGACAGAGCTCCGGCGCAGCATGGCAGTTCGCGGTGAGAGGCCGCCAGACTAAAAAGTCGGACATGCAGTACTTTCAGTCGGACGGCCTTTCGCATTGCACTGCCGTGCTGCGCCAGAGTTCCGCCCCCGTCCCCATTATAGTCAATGGGGACAGTGCGGTGGTCTGGCGGCACGGCGAAATAGCTGCAGGATGGATCCGACAGGGTGAACAGCCTGGGAAAGAAAAATAAATGAACCAGCACCTCCATAATAAGAAAATTTGAGAATGCAGGTGCATGGCTGAAACACAATGGGATTAGTAGAACTACAGGTAACAGCACACTGCTAGTCCATTGCACAAAGTTATACGTAAATATTGAATAAAAATAGCGGCGTGGTGGCCATACTTACTGCAAAAGCAGCTTGAAGCTCTTTGCGCATATAATTGATCAAACATATGTCGAGCCCATTTACCAGACGACAAGGTGGCTTCTAATCAGATGGGGCCTACTCTAACATGCCTCTTCTGGGCTTACAGCCTACAATCTGGGCAAAGTAGCACCCAGCTATATCCTAAACATGCCTCTCCCAGGCTCTCAGCCTGCAATATGGGCAAGGTAGGATACAGCTGTATAATCTATGTAATTAAAAGCACATGGTAAATTGGCAGGAGGTGCACGGTTCAAACTCACCACCAGGGCCCCCCCCCCTCCCAATGGCAGTGACAATAGGGAAGAAAAACAAACGAACCAGCACCTCCATTTGTCCAAATTGTAGGCAAGTGCAGGGAATGATTATGTGGGGATCCAAATAGCCATTAGACAGCTCTGTCATTCCAGAAATTTGTTATTGGGGTGCAAGTGCTATGTTGAAAAGCCTTCAGTGGCTTATATATTTTCAAACAAGAAAAATATATATGCAGTTCACTTCTGCAGTTATATGTGTTGAAAGCGTACAGAAAGAAAAAAATATGCGCACTTCACTGGTGCAGTTATTTGTGGCAAAAGGATATAGTGGCCTATTTCATTATAGAAATAAAAAAATATACGCACTTCACTGGTGCACTTATTTGTCCCATAAGCATTTAGTGGCCTATTTCATTATAGAAAGAAAAAATATACGCATTTCACTGTTGCACTTATTTGTGGCAAATTCGTTTAGTGGCCTATTTCAGTACAGAAAGAAAAATATATACGCACTTCATTGGTGCATTTATTTCAGCTGAAAGAGTTTACTGGCCTATTTCAGTACAAAAGAAAAATATATTCTCAGTTAATGTCGGCGGTTATATGTGTTGAAAGCATGGCTGGGAGTCAGCAGGGTGGCAGCAGCAGGGGTTCACGGAAGTAGCGGCGGTAGCAGTCAGTTAGTGCGGCGATTATATGTGGTATTTTGTATTTCAGTACAAAAAGAAAAATACATTCTCAGTTCACGTCGTCAGCGGTTATATGTTTTGAAATTGCTTAGTGGCCTATTTCAGTAAAAAAGAAAAATACATTCTTAGTTACATAGTTAATGCGGTTGAAAAAAGACAAACGTCCATCAGTTCACGTTGGCGGCGGTTATATGTGTTGAAAGTGTTTAGTGGCCGATTTCAGTACAAAAAGGAAAATATATTCTTAGTTCATGTCGGCAGCGGTTATATGTGGTAAAATCTTAATTGAAGTATTTCGGGCCGAAAAACAACATTTATTCAGCGGTCAGCTCTGCGGTTATATGCGGTAAAAGCTCCATGATGTCTCCATGATAAATCTGCAGCATGGGGGCCCCGTGTGGCTTCTATACACTTTCAAAATAATCCTTCAGTGGGGCGAATAGATGCCGGATGACCGGGACGCTCCATGACCTTCCCAGGAGCTGCTGTCAGGAGCAACGGTTCATTTCTGAGACGTCCTTATAGTGCTGGGGAAATCTGAAGACCCTCTCCATCTCCATGCTCCGTTATATGTAGTAAAATCTTTATTGACGTATTTCGGTCAAAGTTATATGTGGTAAAACTTTTTGGGATGTATTTCGGTTGAAAAACTAATTTTATTCAGCATTCAGTGCTGCAGCCTGTAGTTATATGCGGTAAAATCTTTATTGATGCATTTCGGTCGTGCTAGAGGCTACTAGAGGCCTGTTCATGCCAGGCAGGTTCCCACAGAAGTATCTGGGTCGATAAGAAGCCGATACCGCACTTGCATCAATCTTGACAGGATTCGTCTCCAGGTGGAGAGAAATTGTTTTTTTAAATGCTTTCTCCATCATAACCACGTCGTTGAATAAACAGAAGACTGGTGGATTCTCTCCTGTCTTAGGCAACACTTAATTTTTATCATAAAATTTATTAAATATTGAATATTAAATTGAACCAAAACTTGATTAAAATGATAAGAAAGTAAACTTAAATTCGCCAATATATTATTACAATCTTTGAGGGAAATTCACGGACAATCAATTTGCCAAGCCTTTTGTGCCGGAGAATGTGTATTATTAAAGGGATTCTGTCATCAGATTTGTGCCCTATAAGCTAAACATATGGCCATGTCGGTGCTAATAACATGAATCCTAAACTGCCCTTATTAAACCTGCTTGTGGCTCTATTAGCCCAAAAAACAGGTTTCAATAAGCTGTCACTCACCTACCTGTCACTCAACGAAGCCGCTGCCAGGAGTCCGCGGCGCATCAGGATGAGCCTAGTGCGCAGGCGCCGGATCTGGCAGAGGGACGGGTGGATTGAGGAGGCGGCGCTGAGGTGAGGAAGGCGGCGCTGGGCACCAGACGGCGAGGGGTGCAGACGGGCACCCTGTCACGAGGGTGTCAAGAGCCACGTCTGACTCTGTTATACCCGGGGTCAGGAAGTCGCAGCGGGTGGCTGCGCGCTCTATGTCTAAAGATCACTTTGTTTCTTAGTGATTGTTTTCTGTGTTTGCCTTGCAATCCTTTTTGTCTCACTCAGGGATCCGTAGCTTCTCCTCCTCAGCTGTTTCTTGTCTGCCACTCCCAACCTCCTTATATTCTCCTCTCACACTTCTCTAGTTGCCAATTAAAGAGCTTCCTGCCTGGACATCTATACTGACCCACTGGAGCTGTGAATCCTGGTTGTTGTTCCAGAGTGCTTCCCTCCGGATCCCTGTTGGGCTTTTTGTTGTCTCCTGTTGTCGCCCACCTGGGATTATATGTTTAGTCTGTATTGTCTGTCCTCCCCTTGGTGTTTTCCTTTAGAGCTAGTGGTGCGGACTAGTGTTCCCACCGCCCTGTTCACTATCTAGGGCTCATCTTAGGGAAAGCCAGGGTTTTAGGCACGTGATCGGCGTACGGGTGAGGAACCCGTCTAGGGACGTCAGGGCAGCCAGGTGCCAGCCGCAAGGTGAGTCAGGGGTCACCACCTTCCCTCTCACTTGGGCAGGGCCTTCCTCTTTCCCTCCCTCTGTGTCACGTATGTGATAGTCACGCCGATCGTGATATTATAACTGGCCCTTATTTTTTGAGGAGAAAAAAAATATATAATAATAATAAAAAAAAATTCTCTACTTAGAATCCAATATGGATCCTATTGCTGCTTTGGCAAAACAGCTTCAAGGCCTGTCTTTGGAGGTGGCAGGATTGAAGGCGTCTGTCCTCCAACAACAGCAGCAAATGCAGCAGACCGCAAGTCCAGCGGTTGCTATGGGTAACCAGGTTGTTACAGAACCCAAGGTTGTTCTTCCTGACAGATTTTCTGGGGGAAGGGACAAATTTGTGACGTTCCGTGAGGCCTGCAAATTATATTTTAAGCTGCGCCCTTACTCCTCAGGTAATGAAGAACAGCGGGTGGGGATTGTTATTTCCCTGCTTCAGGGGGACCCGCAATCCTGGGCGTTCTCGTTACCCCCTGGTTCCCAGGCTCTCTGGTCAGTGGAGGGATTTTTTGGGGGCTTTGGGTCTCATATATGATGACCCTGACTGAGTCGCCCTGGCTGAGTCGAAGTTACGGAGACTCCTACAGGGAGATCGGCCAGCAGAGGAATATTGCTCAGAGTTCCGTAGGTGGGCTACGGATACTCAGTGGAACGACCCGGCTCTCAGGAGTCAGTTCTGCTCTGGGTTATCTGAAAGGGTTAAGGATGCGCTGGCGCTGTATGAGACCCCCCTTTCCCTTGATGCTGTTATGTCCCTCTCTATCAGAATAGATAGACGTCTTAGGGAGAGATCGAAAATTCCTGAGCAATCGGTAACCTCTCCCAAGCAGCAGTTAGTCTGTACTGACTTAGATGAGCCTAAATTTGTGTCTCAATTTGTGTTGCCAGCGGTTATTGTTTTTGGTGTGAAGACGGAGTCTATTTCTTTTTTTCTAGACAGTGGAGCAGGGGTAAATTTGATAGATGCCCATTTTGCCCGCACTATGGGTTTGTCTCTCTGTACGCTGCAGAGACCTATTCCCATATTCGCTATTGATTCTGCTCCTCTGTCTCAGAGAAACCTCACTCACATTGTCCATAACTTACACCTTCGGGTAGGGGACCACCATAATGAGTATCTTTCATGTTACGTTCTGGAGGGCCTTCCCTCTCCTGTGGTATTGGGTCTTCCCTGGTTGGTAGCGCACAATCCAGTGGTGGATTGGCAGGCCAGGGAGATATTGGAGTGGAGTGAGCATTGCAGAGAGAATTGCTTAAATAACAATTGCTTAATCGCCTCCATAGCTTCCCTACCTACATTTATTTCGGACTTTGAGGACGTTTTTTCTGAAAAGGGTTGTCAGAAGCTACCACCTCATCGTCCTTATGATTGCCCGGTTAACCTGATTCCCGGTGAAAAATTACCCAAGTCCAGGTTGTATAATCTTTCGGGTCCCGAGAGACAAGCCATGAAAGATTATATCTCCGAGAGCCTGGCTAAGGGACACATCAGACCCTCTTCTTCACCCGTGGCTGCAGGGTTTTTCTTTGTTAAAAAGAAAGACGGATAACCATCCGAGACCCATACCCTCTTCCTCTCATTCCTGACCTTTTTAATCAGATTGCGGGTGCTAGGTGGTTCTCCAAACTTGATCTTAGGGGGGCCTACAATCTGATTCGTATCAAGGAAGGGGATGAGTGGAAGACAGCTTTTAACACCCCTGAGGGGCATTATGAAAATTTAGTCATGCCTTTCGGTCTGACCAATGCCCCTGCTGTCTTCCAACATTTCGTTAATGATATTTTTAGTCATCTCATCGGCAGGTTTGTAGTCATATACCTAGATGATATCTTAATTTATTCGGCTGATCTGAAAACACATGAAGTACATGTCAGGCAAGTACTGCAGGTCCTACGGACGAATAAATTATATGCGAAAATTGAAAAATGTGTCTTCGCCGTTCAGGAAATACAGTTCCTGGGATATCTATTATCCGCTTCAGGTTTCCGTATGGATCCTAGGAAGGTCCAGGCAATTTTAGATTGGGATCTTCCTGAGAACCTTAAAGCTCTACAACGGTTTTTGGGTTTCGCAAATTTCTATAGAAAGTTCATTAAAAATTATTCAGTGATCGTTAAACCCCTTACTGACATGACTAGGAAGGGGACTGATTTTTCTAAATGGTCTGACGCCGCTAAAATTGCATTTTCCTCTCTAAAAGAGAGATTTACCTCGGCACCTGTTCTAATTCAACCTGATGTCTCCCAGCCTTTTATTGTTGAAGTAGATGCGTCAGAGGTGGGAGTGGGGGCTGTATTGTCTCAGGGTCCGTCTCCTGGCAAATGGCGTCCTTGCGCTTTCTTTTCCAAAAAGTTATCTACAGCAGAAAAGAACTATGATATTGGAAATAGGGAACTGTTGGCGATTAAACTGGCGTTTGAAGAGTGGCGTCACCACTTAGAGGGAGCAATCCACCCCGTCACGGTGATTACGGATCACAAAAACCTTCTGTACCTAGAATCGGCTAAGCGTCTCACCCCTAGACAAGCTAGGTGGTCGCTATTCTTTACCAGATTTAACTTTGTAATCACCTATCGTCCTGGGGCAAAAAATACCAAGGCAGACGCATTATCTCGTAGTTTCCCTGGAGGGGGTAATGTTAGTGATCCGGTACCTATTTTACAAAGAGGAGTGGTTGTCTCTGCTGTACACTCTGTTCTAGAGGGAAAGGTGTTAGAGGCCCAGGGGGACGCCCCGGCCTCTTGCCCCTCAGAGAAATTGCTTGTACCGTTAAACCTGCGTCTTGAACTATTAAAGGAACATCATAATTCGGCACTTGCTGGGCACCCGGGTAGTAAAGCAACCTTGGAGCTATTGTCTCGTCGTTTTTGGTGGCCAAGGTTGCGTCAGGATGTAATGGATTTCGTGTCTACTTGTTCTACTTGTGCACGCGCGAAAGTCTCTCATACACGTCCAGCAGGGTCTTTATTGCCACTTTTCATCCCCAATAGGCCATGGACACATCTATCAATGGATTTCATCACTGACTTACCTTTGTCTGCGGGTAAAACAGTTATCTTGGTAGTAGTAGACAGGTTTAGCAAAATGGTACACTTTATTGCGCTACCCGCACTTCCTAATGCTAAGACTCTTGCTCAGGTGTTTATCAGTGAAATCGTGAAGCTTCACGGGGTCCCTTCCGATGTGGTTTCGGATCGGGGAACCCAGTTTATTTCTAAGTTTTGGAAAGCTTTTTGTTCCCGTTTGGGGGTACACTTGTCCTTTTCCTCAGCTTTCCATCCTCAGTCGAATGGACAGACTGAGCGTACCAACCAAAACCTAGAAACATATTTAAGGTGTTTTGTGTCTGAAAACCAAGAGGTGTGGTCATCATATTTACCGTTAGCCGAGTTTGCCATAAATAATCGCTGTCAGGAATCCACTGGCAAGTCACCATTTCTTGGTGCATACGGTTTTCATCCCCAATTTTGTACTTTCAAAGAGGGGGGGTCTTCTGGGGTTCCCGAAGAGGAACGGTTTTCTTCATCTCTTTCATCGGTATGGCAGAAGGTGCAAGCTAACTTGAAAAATATGAGTGGTAAATATAAATGCATGGCCGATAAGAAACGGTCGCCAGGTCCGGACCTAGGAGTGAATGACTATGTGTGGTTGTCTACTAGGAATATTAAGTTGAAGGTTCCCTCTTGGAAACTGGGTCCTAGGTTCATTGGTCCTTATAAAAATAGTAGCCGTCATTAACCCTGTGGCTTTTCGCCTGGAGCTACCTCAGACTTTTAAGATCCATAACGTCTTCCATAAGTCGTTACTCAAGAAGTATGTTCCACCTCTAGAACCATCACCGCTGCCACCTCCTCCGGTTATTGTGGATGGTAATCTGGAGTTTCAAATATCCAGAATTGTTGATTCTCGTCGGGTCCGCCGCTCTCTTCAGTATCTGGTGCATTGGAGGGGTTACGGTCCCGAGGAAAGAATGTGGGTTCCAGCGTCAGAGGTAAACGCCAACAGGTTAATTCAGGCTTTCCATGCCTCTCATCCTGAGAGACCTGGTCCTGAGTGTCCGGAGGCCCCTCGTGAAAGGGGGGGTACTGTCACGAGGGTGTCAAGAGCCACGTCTGACTCCGTTATACCCGGGGTCAGGAAGTCGCAGCGGGTGGCTGCGCGCTCTATGTCTAAAGATCACATTGTTTCTTAGTGATTGTTTTCTGTGTTTGCCTTTCAATCCTTTTTGTCTCACTCAGGGATCCGTAGCTTCTCCTCCTCAGCTGTTTCTTGTCTGCCACTCCCAACCTCCTTATATTCTCCTCTCACACTTCTCTAGTTGCCAGTTATAGAGCTTCCTGCCTGGACATCTATACTGACCCACTGGAGCTGTGAATCCTGGTTGTTGTTCCAGAGTGCTTCCCTCCGGATCCCTGTTGGGCTTTTTGTTGTCTCCTGTTGTCGCCCACCTGGGATTATATGTTTAGTCTGTATTGTCTGTCCTCCCCTTGGTGTTTTCCTTTAGAGCTAGTGGTGCGGACTAGTGTTCCCACCGCCCTGTTCACTATCTAGGGCTCATCTTAGGGAAAGCCAGGGTTTTAGGCACGTGATCGGCGTACGGGTGAGGAACCCGTCTAGGGACGTCAGGGCAGCCAGGTGCCAGCCGCAAGGTGAGTCAGGGGTCACCACCTTCCCTCTCACTTGGGCAGGGCCTTCCTCTTTCCCTCCCTCTGTGTCACGTATGTGATAGTCACGCCGATCGTGATACTTGGCTACTGAGACTGGACTTTGTGGAAGACAGGGTGGTGCTTAACCAACTGGAAGCATTATCCGCTGCAATCCAACCGACCACCTGATTGCACTGGTGTGACTTTGAGAGTGGTGTCCTGCGCCGCCCTGCAAACTGGGACATGAAGCTAGGTATCGTGGATGAGTGTGTTTCCTGTGCTCTGGCAGCAGGCACAGTTTCACCACGCCCAGGGTCACGGCCTTTGCGTTTGCCATCAGCAGCATAGCCACTTCACATGCCTTACAGCTCGCCTTGAGCGCATTAATGTCACGGTGGGGAGTGGGGGAAAACTCCCCACTGTACAATGCATGGAATTTGAGAAAGCAACTAGGCTTGGATACCGGGATAAGGGAGCAGGTCACCTCCTAAAGCATCACCTCCTAATCCTAACTCCTCACCGTATAAGCAGACCTGGATGGTAGGATGGCTCATACCCAGGTAACCTAGGACCCTGAGTCGCCCTGATAATCCCTCAAATAAAGAAAGGGCAGAGACAACCTGCTCATCTCAGACACGGATGAACAGGAGTCTCCACTGGCCTAACTGCAAGGAATGAGAAGACTGTATACAGTAACTGGATCGGAAGGTAAGCACACCATACAACACACTTATTTGCCGCAGAAACACCAACTGGAACCCGGGCATAAGTACTGGTGCCCACACACCATACAGGACACAGTACAAACAACCACACCAAGGTATCCAGCACACCAGTTACTGCATGGAAACTCCTATGCAAACAGGACGCATGGCGGCCCCAGGCAGAGCAGCATATAGACTTGTAGTTCCCCCTTTAGGGAACCCTGACACCCCCTTCCGGAGGCAGATGGTAGAGACCTGGCAGGAGCACAGCTCCAGTAAAAGCAAGGCTGGAGGAACACTGAACCCAGCCAACAGGCCACAGGCAATATAAACCTCGTGGCCACAACTAAATCCCCACCAGATAGATAATTAACCCCTCCGGCACCAGACAGGAAAGGCCCCAGGAGAAAGGAGGAGGCACCCACATGCTGCAACTACAACACATTGCCACTGGCAACAGCATACACGGAAACCGTGTCACGGTGCACACCAAAGGTCGTGACAATTAAATGGTATATATGCTTGCAAATATGTCACACGTACAGTAGCGGAGGTTTTGTGAGTGTGTGTGCAAATAAATTAGACTGACTGTCACAGATATTTGGGATGCGCAAACGTTATACAGGAGATGTAGCGCAGGTAATGTTGCCGTCACCAGCGGGGGGGAAATTTGACTGAATGTCACAGATATTTAGGATGCACAAACGTTATATAGGAGATGTAGCGCAAGTAATGTAGCTGTCACCAGCGGCTAAGAAAAAATTGTGCTGAATGTCACAGATATTTAGGATGCGCAAACGCTATACAGGAGATGTAGCAGAGGTTGTGTCACTGTCAGCAGCAGCTAAACAATTCCACACAATTTAGGGCAGGTTGCGCTAATAATATATATTGCAGCCAGATAAAACTATAGCCCTTAAAAGTACTTTTGGGTCTCTAACACCTTTCAACACTAAACAATTCCTCTCCTTACACTATCTCTCCCTTCTGCTGCAGCTCTCCCTGACTAAGACTGAGCCGAACCACATGTTATCAGTTGCTATAGCACCCGATGACGTGTTCCGGCCAGCCAATGACTGTAATGCCAGTAACCAACATGGCTACGGCATTACAGCAAAGGCCAATACTTCCCCGCACATTTATTGGCTGCGTAGCAGCCAACAAATGTGCGGGGAGGAGACTCGAGCATCGAGTGAAAATGGAGTTTGGCCGAGCATGCTCGCTCAACACTACTGTTAACCCTTGGTTTGTAAGCGGAAAAAAATTGATTAAAATGGAAAGTCTGCAAAAAAAGTGAAATTCTGAAATTTCATCTCCATTTTCCATTAATTCTTGTGAAACACCTGAAGGGTTAACAAAGTGTGTAAAATCAATTTTGAATACCTTGAGGGGTATAGTTTCTAAAATGAGGTCACTTTTTTGGAGTTTCTACTCTAGGGGTGCATCAGGGGGTCTTCAAATGTAACACGGCAGCTTAAAATTATACAAGAGATAGGAAAAAATAATATAAAAAGAGGTTAGAGTATCCGATAGATATTAGGGGCGGTAACCCATAATATGTGGGATATCAGGATGACGGGCGCCAAGAGGGTGGAAGAACAAATCCAATATGCGATGAGTAGGAATTTGGAAGGCTGCCGAGTGGTTATGTGAAGCACAGCTCACACGTTGTGGTAGGAAGGACAGATCTGCCACCTTGGGATCTGAGGGCTCAGAGGGCACAACAGGAACCCATGTGGCAGAAAATAGATAACTCACTTAATAGTGCCACTTCTTAGTAGGAAAATGAAATAATACAGTAAATAAGACAGTGGTGACACTTAAAAAATAAGTGGTGACACTTAAGTCTCTGATGGAGAAGATATAGTATAAAATATATACGTAATCAAATATAATAAGTGAATACGGGCTAGGTATAAAAACATAAGCACATGAAGATATTCAAAGATAAAAAGTTGGTTAAAAGAAGAATGTAGAACTCACTTCACTGGGGAGGATGTCTGTCGGATAAAGCTCAAGACACCATCAGACAGAGCCCCCCCGGCCGGGTCCGCTTTGAGATGTTGAAAATGATGGTAGCCAGATGTCCAGCGCCTGATCAATATTCTTTTTATTAGATAGACAACACGGCACTCAACGCGTTTCTGGGGTCTCAAGGACGCCCCCTTCTTCAGGAGTAATACAATGTGAAGAGTAATACAATAAAAAACAAGTAGCTGTATGGTGGTATCTTATATATTCCTGGTTGGGGTGGCATGTGGAAGAAAAAACGGGAATCTGTAACCGGAAGTGACGTCACTTCCGGTTTTGTGCGTTTCACCTTGGCACGCACTTGCTGTAATGTATAGGTTAATATCCCATATAAATAATAGTAGTATTTTCTCCTGTGTGGAGAATGTAATTAATATCCTAAAGTGTACGAGGTAAATAAGGCTACTTTCACACTTGCGTTCAGAGCGGATCTGTCTGGTGTCTGCACAGACGGATCCGCTCCTATAATGCAGACGATGGGATCCATTCAGAACGGATCCGTCTGCATTATAGTTTAGAAAAAATTCTAAGTGTGAAAAGTTGCTCAGACGGATCCGTCCAGACTTTACATTGAAAGTCAATGGGGGACGGATCCGTTTGAAAATTGAGCCATATTGTGTCAACTTCAAACTTACATTGTAAGTCTGGACGGATCCGTTTGCCTCCGCACGGCCAGGCGGACATCCGAACGTTCGGGTGTCCGCCTGCTGAGCGGAGGACAAACGTGCCAGACTGATGCATTCTGAGCGGATCCGCATCCACTCAGAATGCATTAGGGCATTACGGATGCGTTCGGGGCCGCTTGTGAAAGCCTTCAAAAGGAACTCACAAGCGGAGCCCCGACCGCTAGTGTGAAAGTAGCCTAACTAGGAAGGCCTTAAAAGGCTGAGATACGCGGTGAGAGCGCCGCAAGACCAGAGGGTGATGTGGACACATCACTTCTGATCCGGCTGCTCACTTCAGGTTCGATGAGCTCCAAAGTGGAACAGACATCGGAACGCCACACAGTGGACATAGGGAAGAGCCCGACGTGCGCTCCAGAATGGAGCGCAAACAATGTACATGTAGGAAGGAGGGTTTTGGTGTGCATATTGGGTGTGATTCACCCAAGGAAAACATGATGAAATTAGGAAATAAACCTGATTTATATAGAAATATGTGCTAATATTTATAATTAAAGGAATGGTGGGATATAAAATAGGATGGTTTGAATTGTGTGATTGGGAGTAAATGAATAAATAAATAAATAGGTAGATACATGGATCGGAATTTTGGTAAAACAATTAGATCATCTAATCTGATAAAATGACCTTATCTCGGTGATATGTTTTGGCTGTAGTGTATATTTCATTATACTAGTTAAAATAAAATAAATATTAGTCGACAAAGACAGTAATTATTTTTTTTTGTTAAACTTTCTTTATTAACCCTTTCATGACCAAAGGTCATTGATGCCCCAGTGTCCAGGTCAAAATTTACAAATCTGATATGCGTCACTTTAAGTGGTAATAGCTTTGGAACACTTTTACAAACCGGATTCCCAAAAAGTTGGGACACTATACAAATCGTGAATAAATATTGAATGCAATGATGTGGAGGTGCCAACTTCTAATATTTTATTCAGAATAGAACATAAATCACGGAACGAAAGTTTAAACTGAGAAAATGTACCATTTTAAGGGAAAAATATGTTGAATCAGAATTTCATGGTGTCAACAAATCCCCAAAAAGTTGGGACAAGGCCATTTTCACCACTGTGTGGCATCTCCCCTTCTTCTTACAACACTCAACAGACGTCTGGGGACCGAGGAGACCAGTTTCTCAAGTTTAGAAATAGGAATGCTCTCCCATTCTTGTCTAATACAGGCCTCTAACTGTTCAATCGTCTTGGGCCTACTTTGCTGCACCTTCCTCTTTATGATGCGCCAAATGTTCTCTATAGGTGAAAGATCTGGACTGCAGACTGGCCATTTCAGTACCCGGATCCTTCTCCTACGCAGCCATGATGTTGTGATTGATGCAGAATGTGGTCTGGCGTTATCTTGTTGAAAGATGCAGGGTCTTCCCTGAAAGAGATGACGTCTGGATGGGAGCATATGTTGTTCTAGAACCTGAATATATTTTTCTGCATTGATGGTGCCTTTCCAGACATGCAAGCTGCCCATGCCACACGCACTCATGCAACCCCATACCATCAGAGATGCAGGCTTCTGAACTGAGCATTGATAACAACTTAGGTTGTCCTTGTCCTCTTTGGTCCGGATGACATGGCGTCCCAGATTTCCAAAAATAATTTTGAATCGTGACTCGTCTGGCCACAGAACAGTCTTCCATTTTGCCACACTCCATTTTAAATGGTCCCTGGCCCAGTGAAAACGCCTGAGCTTGTGGATCTTGCTTAGAAATGGCTTCTTCTTTGCACTGTAGAGTTTCAGCTGGCAACGGCGGATGGCACGGTGGATTGTGTTCACTGACAATGGCTTCTGGAAGTATTCCTGAGCCCATTCTGTGATTTCCTTTACAGTAGCATTCCTGTTTGTGGTGCAGTGTCGTTTAAGTGCCCGAAGATCACGGGCATCCAGTATGGTTTTACGTCCTTGACCCTTACGCACAGAGATTGTTCCAGATTCTCTGAATCTTCGGATGATGTTATGCACAGTTGATGATGATAGATGCAAAGTCTATGCAATTTTTCGCTGGGTAACACCTTTCTGATATTGCTCAACTATCTTTCTGCGCAACATTGTGGGAATTGGTGATCCTCTACCCATCTTGGCTTCTGAGAGACACTGCCACTCTGAGAAGCTCTTTTTATACCCAATCATGTTGCCAATTGACCTAATTAGTGTTAATTGGTCTTCCAGCTCTTCGTTATGCTCAAATTTACTTTTTCCAGCCTCTTATTGCTACTTGTCCCAACTTTTTGGGGATTTGTTGACACCGTAAAAATTTGAATCAACGTATTTTTCCTTTAAATTGATACATTTACTCGGATTAAACGTTTGATCTGTCATCTACGTTCTATTACAAATAAAATATTGACATTTGCCATCTCCACATCATTGCATTCAGTTTTTATTCACAATTTGTTTAGTGTCCCAACTTTTTTGGAATCCTGTTTGTACTTATCCACGCCATTCTGAGATTGTTTTCTCGTGACACATTGTACTTCATGACAGTCATAAATTTGAGTCAATATATATCTCCTTTTTTTGAAAAAATCCCAAATTTACCCAAAATTTTTAAAAATTAGCAATTTTCTAAATTTCAATTTCTCTGCTTCTAAAACAGAAAGTGATACCTCATAAAAAATGTATTACATAACATTCCCCACATGTCTACTTTATGTTGGCATCATTTTGGAAATGTTATTTTAATTTTTTAGGACGTTAGAAGGCTTAGAAGTTTAGAAGCAATTCTTAAAAAAAAATTGAAAATTTCCAAAACCCACTTTTTAAGGACCAGTGCAGGTCTGAAGTCACTTTGTCGGGCTTACATAGTGGAAACCCCCCCATAAATGACCCCCATTGTAGAAACTACACCCCTCAAGTTAGTTAAAACCAATTTTACAAACGTTATTAACCCTTTAGGTGTTCCACAAGAATTAAAGGAAAATGGAGATGAAATTTCTAAATTTCACTTTTTTAGCAGATTTTCTATTTTATTAAATTTTTTTCAATAACACATTAAGAGTTAACAGCCAAACAAAACTCATTATTTATTACTCTGATTCGGCGGTTTACAGACACACCCCACATGTGGTCGTAAACTGATGTAAGGGCGCACGGCAGGGCGCAGAAGGAAAGGAACACCGTATGGTTTTTGGAAGGCAGATTTTGCTGGATTGGTTTTCTGAACGCCATATGTTTTTTATTTTTCTACCGATCGTCTTGTGCAGGGGCTCATTTTTTGCAGAAAGAGTTGAGGTTTTTATTGGTACCATTTTTGGGTACATAGGATTTTTTGATCATTCATTATTACACTTTATGGGACAAGGTGGCCAAAAAATTGGCTGTTTTGGAACAGCCAAAAAATTGGCTGTTTTTTTTACAGCGTTCATCTGAGGGGTTAGGTCATGTGACAGTTTTATAGAGCAGATCGTTGGCAATATCCAATATGTATACTTTTTCTTATTTATTTAAGTTTTATACAATAATAGCATTTCTGAAACCAAAAAAATTATGTTTTAGTGTCTCCATAGTCTGAGAGCCATAGCTTTTTTATTTTTTGGGCGATTGTCTTAAATATGGGCTCATTTTTTGTGGGATGAGGTAACGTTTTGATTGGTACTATTTTGGGGTATAGTCGCCTTTTTTGATCGCTTGGTGTTGCACTTTTTGTGATGTAAGGTGACAAAAATGGCTTATTTTTTAAACCGTTTTTATTTTTTATGGTGTTTATTGGACGGGGTTGATGATGTGATATTTTTATAGAGATGGTCGTCACGGACGCGGTGACACCTAATATGTGTGGTTTTTGTTTGTTTTTTTGTTAGTTTTTTATAGGAAAAGGAAATTTATTTTTTAAATTTTTTTTAAATTTTTTTTTACTTTTATTATTTTCACTTTTTTTTTATCAGTTCCCTCTTGGATCCAGTGGGGCTGATGGTTGTACTATACTTTGCAATGCTCTTGCATTGCAAAGTATAATACAATCAGATGCCTGTAGGTGGCAGCACTGGACGCCTATACCATGGCAACCGGACGCCTTTGCAAACCGTCCGATTGCCATGGCAACCGTCGGGCGCTGCAATCGCAGCAGCCCTGATGGTTGAGAGAGAGGGAGCCCCCTCCCTCTATTAACCTCATGGATGCCGCTACTGCGGCATCTATGGGGTTACAGCAGTGTCAGCATAGATCTGACACACGCTGCTGATGGCGGCGGCTCAGGAATGGAGCCGCCGCCATCACACACACAAGGGGGACCGCATCGGGGGCAGGGGACAGTGGACAGGGGGCAGCGCTGGAAACGGGGGAGGGGGGCAGCATTTTACTCAGATCGGGGCAGGAGGGGGCGGACCGCATCGGGGGGGGGTCAGCATAAGAAGATTGACAAGAAGGGGCACAGATCGGGGCAGGAGGGGGCGGACCGCATCGGGGCAGATCAAGAACAAGGAGCACAGATCGGGGGCTTCAAGGGGGCACAGATCGGGGGCTTCAGGACACATTACCGATTTCAGGCTCTGATCTGCAGAGCGCAGATCAGAGCCTGAAACCGGCATTTTAACACTGCCGCGATCCGATTGGTTAGTCTGCACAGACTAACCAATCGGATCGCTTGCCGGCAAGGGGCCACTCCAATTGGTCCCTTGCCGGCATTACTGCACTGTATGCTGTCCGTGACAGCATACAGGGCAGGGGGAGAAGCTTTAATCCAAGCGCTTTGCAACGCTTGGATTAAAGAGCTGCCAGAACGCATATATACGTGGTAGCTGCACGGGGTATGTGCAGCTATCACGTATATATACAGATTGCAGACGTGAAGGGGTTAAAGATCCGACATTTACAATAAAAGTACTGAAAAACTCAACTTTTTTCAAAGTAAATTACCCTCCCGGTCCCACCCACTACCCACCCATGATGCGTCCTCCCCTCACCGCCGCCCCCCGGTAACAAACAGGGGAGAGAAGGGGAGGGCTGGAGAAAACGGGGGAAGCTCTAGGGACTCCAGTCTCCCCATTCTACGCCATTATTTCTCGCTATTTCTTCGCTTATACAGAATATGTTCATATCTCTTGTTGGTATTTATCAGGTTTAACCATCAGCAATCTGGCAAGAAACATTATCTTGTAGAGAAGATTTTTTTTTTGTATTGCTGACACCCCACCTTAGCAAGATCGCCCAGTACCCAACATTCGGCAGTAAAAGGAATCAATACATTCAGGTTTCCCTCTATGTAATCATGAATAGTCTCCCAATATTGTTTCAGCTCTTGACAAAACCAGAACATATGCAAAAAGTCAGCGGCAGGAATACTTAAAAGTGCCGATCTTAACTGTAAGTAGCGAAGCCATAGTAGCTTCTGCGACTTTTCTATTTGTGATAATACCATGAATGAAACTATATTCCCGTTACCTACTACCTGTCTCACATATAAAATATTACTCTTTTGCCAATATGGATCTTTACCCAACTCAAGTACAGTGTGCATATGCCTATTATACCACAAGGGAGTACATCCAATTGAGCCCTTCAATCCAAACCAAAATCTAATAGACTACAATGACTTCATGAAGAGATTGCTGGCGAATTTAAGTTCCTTATCGGAGTCGGTCAATTGATCTGACTCCAATAGCGTAAAAAAAATATCATAAGATCTATTCAGTAAGTGCTTACAGAGTGGGCTATGCTCCCACTCCCGAAAAAAAACTACGCTGTATAGCTAAAAAGTAGCCCTTGAAGCAGGGGAGATTAACTCCTCCCCTCTCCAACGGTTTATACCAATGCTCTTGTTTGAGTCTTACCAGTTTCCTCCCCCAAAGTAGATCATTAATAATTCTTTCTATTAAATTAAAGAACCTATCCCTGATCCAAACTGGAGAATTCCTAAAGACGTAGAGTAACTGAGGGAGAATCACCATCTTAACTAATGATATTCTATCGGCCTTCGATAAAGATAGGCGAAGCCATGTTGTTATGTTAGACCTCAACTTATTTATCAGTGGCAATAGGTTAAGCGGATTGAAATCTTCCACCCTGGGAGAGATTGTAATACCTAAATACTGAAAAGATTCCGAAATTTTCAATGTATTAAATGGGGCAACCTTAGGAAGTGGAAATGTATCTAAGGATGTAGTCATATTGTCTAGTGGCATAAGAGTAGTTTTTTCCCAATTTACCTCCAAGCCCGAAACATCTCCAAACTGATTTATCATTTGAACAATATGTAGCAAAGTAAATTGGGTCTGTTGGATATAAAATTAAATGTCATATGCATAAAGAGAGATACGATCTTCCATTCCTGATACCCTGATATATTCAATCTTCCATTCCTGATATATTCCTAAGGCCTTAGAGGCATCGATAGACAAAATGGAACGTGAAGCCCCTCCAGAGGACTGTAAATTAGAAAAAAGACCATGAAGATTATAATGGCTCCCTTTATTGGGCATAAAACCATTTTGGTCTGGGTGAATTATTGATGTAAAAACACTCGAGAGCCTCAAAGCTAGAATTTTAGACAAAAGTTTAACGTCTGTATTAAGGAAAGAAATAGGTCTATATGACCCCAAATCATTGGGGTCTTTACCCTTCTTTAATATCACTGTGATCACAGCCTCTGTCATAGTTTCTGGAAGGGCTCCCTCCTTTATTGAATCAGATAGTGTTCTCCACAGATGGGGAAGAATAACCTCCCTATATTTACGATAAAACTCATAAGGGAGTCCATCTAGTCCCGGGGAAGAATTACCAGAACAGGAGTCAATTGCCTCCTCTATCTCCTGAAGAGATAAATCCATCTCCAGGTGTTCCTTTTGACTATCTGCAAGGACTGGGAGGGAAATAGACTCCAAATATGAGTCAATTGTTTCCTCTGAGAGAACACTCTCTGATTTATATAATTCACAAAAATAATTTATAAATGTTTCTATTATTCCCTCCTGAACTTCAATAATTGTCCCGTCCGCCGCACGAATACTGCAAATCTCTTTATTTATATCCTGGCTAGCTATTACCCTGGCCAGCATCTTCCCGGGCCGTCCTGCTTCTGAAAAATATTTTTCTCCTCTGAAAAACAACCTCTGTTGCGCCTTGTCCAGAAGGAAGTCAGAGAACGCCTGGCTAGTCCTTTGCATAATCTCTCTAGCTTTTTCTGTTTTTAACTTAGCGAAGCCAGCCATTCCCGCCGCAGCAGCTTCCTCTAGTTCTTTCTCCCTCCTTGAATAGCATTTAGTTAGATTAACGATTGTGCTGATAAAAATCCCTCTAGTAACCGCTTTAAACGCGTCCTAAACATAATGAGATTTAGTTGAGCAAATGTTTTTATCCCAGAAAGAAATAATCAAATTTTTTATCTGATTATGATTAGCAATTAGCAATATCCAATGGGGATTCAGTCTAAATGGGGGTTTTAATCTAAAATTATTCCTAACCATACATAGCTCTACAAAGAAGGGAACATGATCGGATACAGATCTAGTCTCACATTTAATCTGTTTAATACAATTCACATATCCCTTATTTATCAGAGCCAGATCCATTCTAGACATGGAGCTTCCCAATTTATTAACGCAGGAATAAGCTCTTTTTTCTTTGCATAGGTATTCCCAAACATCTACGAGGCCCACCTCTTGACAAAACCGCGCCAAAGGGGACCCCTGGGACGGGGAATAACCATTCCCCCTCCCAGAGATCCTATCCAACTCAGGGTTCATCACACAATTAAAATCCCCATTAACCATTATCAAACACTAAAGCCACTGATCCACGAACGCCATCAAAGAGGTCAGTATTTGCAAAGAGAACGGAGGAGGGATATAAATGAAGGCCAAGATGCACAGTTTCCCATCTAACCTACCATGAAGAAACACATATCTCCCCTGTCTGTCCACCGAGAACACAAAAAATTGATCTGTTTATGAATTAAAACAATAACTCCTCTAGAGTAGCTAGTATATGTAGAGTTGTAGACCTGAGTAGCCCACCTCCCCCTAATCGGAAAATCGTATACCGAGTAAAATGAGTATCTACTAGACTAACAATAGCTGGTAAATGCCTCCGAATTATATCTAGAGCCACCTGTCTTTTTTTTTTCTCCCCAAGATCCCGAACATTTCAAGTAAATATTCTTGTGGTCATTAGATAATCCTAAAGTATCCAATTAATAGAGTCCTCAGGCTTCCCTCCGTTCCCCACCTCGAAAAAAGGACGCATCAAAACCCAACCCCCCTATACTCCCCTACCTTCCCCTCCCCCCACCCACCAACCCCTAATTCCCCTTGATCTGTAACAAAAAGTAACAGACCTCTAAACTAGGACCATCCCTCCCACACTCCTTCAACCACACCTCCCTCGATCAAAAATATCTAATTTTAAACATTATGCCTATCTAGCCAATCAGTTGTCAAATCTGGAGCATCAAAAAAAAAAAACTGCTTCATTATACACAATCCTTAACTTAGCTGGATACAAAAAATAATATTTGATTTCCTTGCCCTGGAGGCGTTTTCTGACATAAAAAAGGTGTGTCTCTTATCGTGAACTTCTTTAGAAAAATCAGGAAAACAAATGAGTTTACACCCATTATACAAAATCGAAGGGGCATCCCAGGCTCGCCTGAGGATCATGTCTCTGTCACAAGCGGCTAGCATCTTGATAATTACAGTCCTTGGTGGCCTCTCTGGGGTAGGTTTACCCCCCGGAATTCGGTGTGCCCTTTCAATTAGAAACAATGGTGAAAAATGTTCCTTCCCAAAATGATCAAAAATTATGGATTGTATCATTCCTACTAGATTTTTATAATCTGAGGAGTCTGTTAAGCCAATAACTCGGATATTGCATCTTCTTGAGCAATCCTCTAAATCTACTTTTTTTTTTTCAGGTAGTTGTAATCTTTTTTTTATGTGGTGTTCTCCTCTTTTAATCTTTTGACTTCTTGCTCCGAATCAGTCACTGTGTTTTCTAATTAATTCTATAACGGATTTTTGTCAAGTTATCTTTTATAATAAGGACATCTGTTAAATACAATTAGTTAAGGTCAATATCAATTGGATAAAGGACAATAAATTAAAATATTGTTGACTGGATTGCTTGTTAATATATTTTTGTTAAATATAAATAAATGATTGAATGAATACATAAATAGATGAGGATCTGTATACAAATGTGTAAACCAAATTATGTATCTCTACTAGAGTGGTGTTGACTGTGGATAAATGGGGTTAATAGCTAGTATATTCAAGTGACTCATGGTGTTTAGGCAAAATATCCAGCACATTTCTTTGAGGCATAGCAGTTGATAAGATTGTGGTACCCATTCAATTGGTGTAACTTGTAAGAGGGTCTTTTGAATACCTTGAGGGGTGAAGTTTTTAAATGGGGTCACATTTTTGGGTGGTTTCTATTATGTAAGCCTCACAAAGTGACTTCAGACCTGAACTGGTCCTTAAAAAGTGGGTTTTGGAAATTTTCTGAAAAACTTCCAGATTTGCTTCTAAACTTCTAAAACGTCCCCCCAAAAATAAAATGGCATTCACAAATGATCCAAACATGAAGTAGACATATGGGGAATGTAACATGATAACTATTTTTGGAGATATTACTAACACCACTCAACAATGATTTTGTTACTGAGAGAAAAACATGTGATTTATACTAAAATCAACTTGCTAATTCCAAATATGAACTCAGAATTTGCCTGACACGTTTAGATTTTAAGTTATACATTCAGATCCTATTCAGTTATATTAACCCCTTCCCATATTATCACATACATGTACGTGAGCAAATTTGGCTCCTTGCCGCATCCTCAGGTGCATGTACGTGATGGGATCGGGCAGGTGCAGGAGCTGCACCCGCCCAATCCGCAGCACGGGCCTGGCTGTTACTGATAGCCGGGCCTCTGCTGCATCCGCTAGCATCGGTGTGTGCGGTGATGCCGGCGGATTCACCCTTTTACGTGCGGCGGTTAGCGCTGACCGCGGCACGTGCAGGGTATATAGAGGGAGGGGGGATCCCGCTGACTCCATAGCCCCACCGCGCTGGCAGGGTGTCGATGGTTACCATGGCAGCCCCGATGCCTTACACAGGCATGATAGATGCCAGCCTACGGAAGCCCAGGAGATCTAGCCTGAGCGCAGTGAGACGCTGACAGTTCATTTCAGTACAATACAGAATCATTTAATTCTTGTGGAACACCTAAAGGGTTAACAAAGTTTGTAAAAGTTTTGAATACCTCGAGGGTTGTAGTTTCTAAAATGGGGTCACTTTTTGAGAGTTTCTACTATAGGGGTGCATCAAGGGGGGCTTCAAATGGGACATGGTGTCAAAAAAACAGTCCAGTAAAATCTGCCTTCCAAAAACCATATGGCTTTCCTTTCCTTCTGCTCCCTGCTGTGTGCCAATACAGCAGTTTACGACAACAAAATGATCCAAACATGAAGTAGACATATGGGGAATGTAAAGTAATAACTATTTTGGAGGTATTACTGTCTATTATAAAAATTGAAATTTACAAATTTGCTACTTCCGCCACTTTCTGCTTATACCGGGGGTCTAGTAGCGTGGCCACCCAGTACAGGTCGTTCTTTCATCCTTTTTATACGAGGGTCCCTCAACAGATATGACCCCATTTGCACAAGGTTGGATGCCGAGCTACTCATTTCCCGTTCCTCATCCTCACTGATGTCATTGACGGTCTGTTCTTCCCCCCAGCCACGTACAACACCACGGGTCCCAGATAGGTGGTCAATTTGGTATTTTTTTATAAAGAAAAATGAAACTTTTTGACTCAATTTTACCACTGTCATGAAGTACAATATGTGACGAGAAAACAATCCAGAATGGCCTGGATAAGTAAAAGCGTTTTAAAGTTATTACCACATAAAGTGACACATGTCAGATTTTCTAAAAATGGCCTGGGCAGGAAGGTAAAAACTAGCTTGGTCTTGAAGGGGTTATTGCATTATATTGGAAATATTCCAATGGACATGTCCAGACCTGTCCGGACGCACTCAGGCTGATGTCAGCATTAAGTATAAGGCAAGCTGGACAGATCTTGATAAAGTGATCTGTTATAGTGCTATCAGTTTTTAAACTTTTTGAAAGCGGTTAAAATGGATAAACGCAAATCTGTTAACGATCCAGACAATTTCTGCTACATATGTGGCAAAAATACACTACTTATGATCAGCGCAAGAATCTGACAAAGCGAGTGCATCTTGCTTACAAGTATTACTTTGACTGCAAAATTGGAGATCAAGATAAAAGCTGGGCACCTCATGTTTGCTGCACTGTGTGTTACTCTGGGCTAACACAGTGGTTGAATGGTAAAAGGAAAGGAATGGCTTTTGCAGTGCCTATGGTTTAGCGTGAGCAGAAAAATCACCATTCAAACTGTTACTTTTGCATGACTAAAATTGCCGGATATTCAAAGAGAAACAAGTCACAAATTGTGTATCCTGACTGTGAGCCTGCTCTTAAACCAGTACAACATGATGTAGAGAATCCAGTGCCTGCCCCTCCCACAGCAGGAACGCCAATTGAAACAGACGGTTCTGATCCTGTCACAATGTATTTCCTGATCCAGAACAACTGGAGGGTCAGCCGCACTTGCTGAGCCAATCAGATTTAGATGGTCTGGTACGAGATCTGTCATTATCTAAAGAAAAGTCAGAACTGCTAGCTTCTAGAATGGAATTTGCTACAACGAGGCACCACAACTTTACACTTTCATCATCGACACACCAAGTTAGGTGCATACTATGCAATGGGAAGCGATGTCTGTTTCTGTACTGATGTAAATGGTCTTATGATGGAGTTAATAGTACACATGTTCCCGATGAATGGAGGCTATTCATAGACTCTAGCAAAACAAGTTTGAAAGCTGTCTTGTTGCACAATGGTAACGAAAAACCATCTGTTCCATTGGCTCATGCGGTTGGAATGAAAGAGACCCACGCTTCTATGGAGTTAATTTAGAAAATGATCAAATACTCAGAACATAAATGGAAAATGTGTGCTGACCTGAAAGTGGTAGCACTGCTGCTTGGCCTACAGTTAGGGTACACAAAGCATATGTGTTTCTTGTGCCTATGGAACAGTCGTGATGACAACAATCATTACAAAATGAGACAAATGTACAACACAAATCACTGGTCGATCCACTTCAAGTTTATCTTCCACCACTTCACATTAAACTTGGTTTAATGAAAAATGTTGTAATTGCACTTGATCGTGATGGAAATTGTTTCCAGTATTTGAAGGAGAAGTATAGCTCACTGAAAACTGATGCTAAAATAAAGGCCAGAATTTTTATTGGCCCCGAAATCAAACTAATACATGATGACACATTCAGAACAAAACTCAACCCTCTGGAACTTGCAGCTTGGGATGCATTTGTACTAGTAGTGCAGAACTTCCTTGGGAACAGACGAGCTGCAAACTATGCTGAATTAGTAGACAACATGCTTACAGCATATGAACAACTTGGCTGCCGAATGTCATTGAAAGTGCATTTCTTAAGTTTCCATCTTGACTTTTTCCCACCCAATTTGGGACATGTGACAAACATGGAGAGCGGTTCCATAAAGATATTTCTACAATGGAGAACAGGTATCAAAGCCGCTGGAATCCCAACATGATGGGGGACTACTGCTGGGTTTTGCAATGGGAAAATATGACCGTTCACAAACGCAAAAGCAGATGCCTGAAGAACTTTTAACAGTACTGGGCCTTGCTGAAGTAAGACTTTTAAATTGAAAAACGAGACTTTTAGAAATTTTGTTATTCCATAAAATTTTCATACACTGTTTACTACGCAAACTTTGCTGTAGATCAGGTAATTATTGGAGTAAAACTCGTTCTGTTAAAAATTATTCAATGCTTTCCAAGTGCCTAATTCATTTATGCATACTTATGCATAGCAACATTTCATGACGTGTTACAACAATTCGGACTTCGGATTTGTAATCCGCACACTCAATTTAGAATAGGAAAAATTGTTTTTGCACAGTAGCAGACGAAAAAAAAAATTTGTTGCATGGTAGAGAAAAAATTTTGGGGAAATTTGCTAATTTTTCAAAATTTTGGGTAAATTTTTTATTTTTTTAAATTAAAATTAAAAAATTTCTACTCAATTTTACCACTGTCATGAAGTACAATATGTGATGAGAAAACAATCTCAGAATGGCCTGGATAAGTAAAAGCGTTTTAAAGTTTTCACCACATAAAGTGACACGTCAGATTTGAAACAAATGGCCTGGTCCTTAAGGGGTTAATGACGAGGCACATACCTAGTAATAAATGATGTGCTTCTTCCCACAGCAAAGCTAGCGCAAAAGGGGAGTAAAAGATAAACGAGCCCCAATAACTGCCAGGCTCCAAAACTCCCCCCTGGGCACTAACATCAGCACAAAAACTGTGTGCCCGGGAGCTTCATGGCATGGGTTTTTGAGCAGCTGATTGGTTGGAATGGTGTAAAGAATAGCGCCAATGAACTCTGGAGCAGAACTGTGTTCTGTGGAGGGACGAATAACGCTTCCCTGTCAGTCTGATGGACGATGAAGGTTTGATGAAGAACGTTACGTTCCTGACTGCCTTGGGCCAACTCGAATGTTTGGTGGAGGAGGGATAATGCTATGAAACTGTTTTTCGGGGTTTAGCATAGACCCTATATTTCCAGATAAGGGAATTCTTAATGGCTCTGCATACCAAGCCTTTTTGGACATTTGTATGCTTCCTACTATGTCAGAACAGTGTGGGGAAAGTTATTTTCTGTCCCAGAATGACTACCTTATGTCCCAATGCACAGAAAAATGTCCAAAAAGACATGGTTGGATGAGTTTGGTGTGGAAAAAAAACATAAAACACCTTTGGAATGAACTAGAACTCAGTCTGACCTCACAAATGCTCTTCTGAATGAATGGACAAAAATTCACCTAGGCACACTCCAAAATCTAGTAGAAAGCCTTACCAGAGGCGTAGAAGCTGCTTTTAGGTGCCATAAGGGAGACCAACTCTATACTGATGCATATGGATTATTGAGACCCTATGATGGATCTCAATACCCGAAAATAGAAATGTTGTAAGTTTAAAAAAAAGTCACAAGAGGCCTTTTGTGACTTTTAAAATGCCCTGCAACAATATTTTGCAGATGTGGGGGTGGGGAAGGGGGGCAAAAAACAGTTAGGTGTGACAATAACCTGTTTTCCAATTTGTCCATAAAAATATAATCTGAAACTACAAGCCACGCAAACATCAGTCCTCACTTACTGGGGGAGATTTATCAAAATTGCTAGAGAAGACAACTGGCTTAGTTGCCCATAGCAACCAATTGAATTCCACCTTTCATTTTCAGAGTTCCTTTGGAAAATAAAAGGTGAAATCTGATAGGTTGCTAGGGGCAACTAAGCCAGTTTTCCTTTACACCAGTATTGATAAATCTCACTGCCTTTGTTTCTTTCCCAAGGAAACGCAGACAATCATTATCCAGCGGGAGTTATAGAAAAAGACTGTGTAAAGTCAGAACGCATAGACTGAACCCATGTATAAAATAATGACAGACAGACAGGCGCTTGACTCTGCCCGGCCCTCAGCCTTCTTTGTACTGCACCGTGTGCGCGCATGGTACGTCACTGCCCAGGCCCCGCCCCTCTGACCGTGCACTGGCTCATGCGCGGGTTTTCATTGTGTGTCGTCATACCTCGTGTGCGCGCTTGTGGGAGCGAGCGAAGCAAAATGGCGGCGGCCACAGGAGAGGAAAGCTGAGGTGAGAGCGAAGGAAATGTCTTGTTTTTCATTGCCCTCGGGTTACGTTGCGGCTACGTGCTCTGGACACTTGGTCTTACGGCCTTGTTTACGTTGTAGACGTTTGTGTAGATGCAGTGAGGGAGGCGATCTGCTCTCTGTGTGTGTGTGGTGAAGCCTGTAACAATAAGATGGGCACATCCACTATGGATGCTGTGTAAGAGCACAATAGCGGATATAGAAATCGGTGCCAGCCCAGGGTTGGGCAAGGCTTTTAGTAGGTACAGGCCAGTAGGTAGCTGTCTGCTTACATAGGCCCGCAGCCTTCTAGAGAAACACCATGGACATTTACATGAAATAGTTATCAGGCACCTGAAGACGTCTGGGGTACAATTGTACGTTCTGTCAGGTGTATATAGCACACATAGATGGATATGATGGTGATGTATAAAGAAATGGTGTGACTCTCGCCCTCATTCTGCTCCTGCCAGGCACTTGCTGGGGGTTACGTTGTAGACTATGGCGTTGGCCTTGATGTCAAAATGATCAGAAATCCAACCGACCCTTAGTAAAGCCATTGCCAGTATGAAGCGGTCATGACTTCCATTATAAGATGAAGCAATGATGCGCTGCGGAATATGGTGGCACTATAAAAATAAATATGAGCCTATTAGACTGCTTGATATTTGGGCAGGACAGGTACCGATGGGCAGTAAACCTGTCTATTGCAAAGTACGTGAGGGAGGAATGATCACTAGCACAGTCATTTCTCCCTCGTTCAGTACTGTCGATTATCGGGGCATGCCTTCGCTTGGTCATCGGCTGCAAGATTATACGTTCAGTTTTCGGGAACGGGCGTTCCTATGAAGGCTCAATAACTGGCCTGAAAGTGATTGGGTGTAATAGGGCCCGTAGGCCCCTTTCAGGCAGCACAGCACCCGTCCTGAACTTCCAGCACTGCTGCGGTCGCATATTTTATATTGATTTATGGTGCTATGTAACCCTTACAGTTCTGGAATGTATTGGATAACACCGAAAGCATTATGTCAGTGTTATCCAGTACATTCCAGACCTCTAAGGGTTACATAGCATCATAAATCCATGTAATGCTATGTGACTCCGGCAGTGCTGGAAGTTCAGGACGGGAGCTATGCTGCGAGTCCGCAGCGTGACCCCCGCTCGCCTGAAAGGGGCCTTAGGCTGGCTTCAGATGGCTGTTCCCATTCCTGTACAGCACATCTGTATGGTGTCTGGGTTTTTTTTCCCCAGACTTGTGCATTGAATGAATGAGCCTTGTACAGGAAATGGACAAGAATGGTGCAGGTTTTGAGTGTGAAATGCTCCACTTACTGTATGGCTCATGCACACAACTGTAGTTTTGGTCCGCATCTGATCCAAATTTTTTGCGGCTCAGATGCAAACCCTTTCATCTCAATGGGGCCATAAAAGATGCGGACAGCACTGTGTAAGTCCATTCCACGGCCCCACAAATAAAATAGAATATGTCCTATTCTTGTCCATATTGTGGACAAGGATAGGACAATTCTGCAGGAGAAAAAAAATGGCGGCTCTCGACTGGTATCTGGGTTTTGGAGAGCTGCAATTTTTTGACTGCGAAAATGGATACAGTTGTGTGCAAGAGCCCTAAGGGTACAAGGTGACCACTAGAGATGAACTGGTAAAAGGTGAACTGCGTTATGGATTCCGCTACCACGGACTATAACACAACTCTATAACGGAATGCCTTTAGAGGCAGTTATTCATTCCATCATAATAGAAGTCTATGGGCTGCAAAACGGATCCGTCCCGTTTCCGTTATTCAGGAGAGGACTCCCCTGCATAACGAAATAGAACCTAGAATTGCTAAATGGCGACAAAACTTTGTAGTCTTGTCGCCATTTGCACCTAGACCCGCCCCTGCTCTGCCGCTTTCACAAACTGATATGGCACACGCTGCTCTCAGCGCGTGCCATGTTCTCAACAACACAGTGGAGACTGCTGCTGCCACCAATGGGCTGAGAGGAGGGGAGGGGCTATGGCCACTGCGCCACCAATGAATATCGTTTATGCTTAATACAAATGCAGGCTGCGGGTGCCGGACATATCTCCCCGCAACCAGCCTCTATGACTGCGCGCTGCAATCCGCCGCTATTACCCCTCAGGTGCCGCACCCCCCCAACCCCAGTATTATAAATCAGAATCATTGGCTGCGCAGTGCGCCCCCCCCAAAGTATTATAATCATTGGTGGGGCAGTGTGCCCCCAACCCTTATCCCCCAAGTATTATCATTGGTGGTGCAGTGCGCCCCCCATCCCCCAAGTATTATCATTGGTGGTAGTACCAGCTTCTGATCGGAGCCCCAGCAGTGTAATCCTGGGGCTCTGATCGGTTACCATGGGAGCCAGGACGCTACTGAAACCCTGGCTGCCATAGTCAGCTCCCTGTTGTGTGTACAGAGCACAGTGCAGCAGGGAGAGAGTGAAGTCCTATTCACCCTAATAGAGATCTATCAGGGTGAATAGGACAAGGGATGAAAGATCCCCCTTAGGGGCTAGAACCTGGGTATTAAATAAAAAGTAAAAAAAAAACGAAACACCAAAATATCAATTAAATCACTCCCTTGCCCAATTTTACATATAAAATATACAAACAATAAAAAAAAGACATATCGCCACGCTCGAAAACGTGCAAACTATTAAAATATAAAAAAATATCTCCTATGCGGTGAACGCCGTAACAGAAGAAAAAAGTGCAATTTTTTTGTCACCTTGTCCCGACAAAAATTAGGTTAGGACTGTTCTATTATGGTCCAGATTAGGGCTGCAGTAAACGAATATTTTAGTAATCGAGTATTCTATCGATTATATTTCTCGATTCATCGAGTAATCTAATAAGAAAACCTTCTTAAAATAACGTACGTAATTACGTTTTTCTTTATAAAAACAATATTTTTATTTCTTACAGTGGTGGTATGGTATAGCAAATAATTGCACACACATGTTGGCTTGGCTGTATAAAGTTATTGGTTTACTTTGGAGGGGTTAATGGAAGCACCTTGGCAATGGGCATGTATAAAGTTATTGGTTTGAAGGGGTTAATAACTTTATACATGCCCATTGCCAAGGTGCTTCCATTAACCCCTCCAATGGTTTACTTTGGAGGGGTTAATGGAAGCACCTTGACAATGGGCATGTTTAAAGTTATTGGTTTGGAGGGGTTAGTAACTTTATACATGCCCATTGCCAAGGTGCTTCCATTAACCCCTCCAAACCAATAACTTTATACATGCCCAATGCCAAGGTGCTTCCATTAACCCCTCCAAACCAATAACTTGTATAAAGTTATTGGTTTGGAGGGGTTAATGGAAGCACCTTGGCAATGGGCATGTATAAAGTTATTGGTTTGGAGGGGTTAATGGAAGCACCTTGGCAATGGGCATGTATAAAGTTATTGGTTTGGAGGGGTTAATGGAAGCACCTTGGCAATGGGCATGTATAAAGTTATTGGTTTGGAGGGGTTAATGGAAGCACCTTGGCAATGGGCATGTATAAAGTTATTGGTTTGGAGGGGTTAATGGAAGCACCTTGGCAATGGGCATGTATAAAGTTATTGGTTTGGAGGGGTTAATGGAAGCACCTTGGAGGTGCCTTCATTAACCCCTCTCTAAACCAATAACTTTATACATGCCAAGGTGGTGCTTCCATTAACCCCTCTCCATCTGCCTTTCAATATCAATTTACAGTGAGTGCCCCCGATTCCCCCCTCCCCTGGCGTGTCTCTAGCGCTGTTAACTTAAATTACCTAATGGCACTGGCACTAGTGAGGAGGGCGCAGCCGCAGACACATGGAGACCGTCTTCATCCCAGCATGCACTGGGACCTTATGTGATGTCACAGACGCATCGTTAGCCAGCGTGCTGACGATGTATGTGCGCAACTGCGCATTACACAAAGTCCTGCCTGAAGGGCGGTGCCACCTCTTTGAACGCCGGAGGACACGAAGCGGTGAGTGAGACGCTTAATTTCACTCCTGCTCCGTGATCACGTGATGTAAATGATTCCTCGATGCAGGGAAACTGCATCGAGGATTTTTTTGACTCGATTTAATAGAATTATTCGAAGAATCGTTTCAGCCCTAGTCCAGATGTTCCATAAAATGTGGAGTGCACAGGGCTTTTTTGGTGTTTTATTTTTTTCACGTGGTATAACGTATTGCAATACTTTTTTATGGTATCGAAATCAAGTCAGAATTTTGGTATGGTGACACCCCTAGGTAAGACGTGTGTTTTTTATTTTGTTATTATTATTATACTGTAATTATATGTATTTTAAATTTGGCGATTTTTCAGGTTAGGAGCCAATGGCTCCTTGATGTTTTTTTAGTCTGGAGCCCTGCATAGACTTCTATTATGATGGAATGAATAACTGCCTCTAAAGGCATTCCGTTATGCATTCCATCATAGAATTGCATTATGGTCCGTGGTAACCTTTTACCAACAAACAAAGTGTGAACAAATTTCATAAGCGGAAATTTGCTCATGTCTAGTGACCCCAGTAAATAGTGGGCCCACCCCATTATAAAGAATACTGTGATCTCTCTTTCAGGTATTGCGCGGCTGCAGCAGTAGACTTTTTTCCGCAATGCAAACTTCCATTTGGCGCAGTGGTGTGATTCTGAAAATTCATGATGACAATGTATGCGATTTAAGAGCATATTCAAACGAAGGCATGAAGAAAGGTACCGTATGGATCAATTTTCAATGTCTTATTTTATGCTGCATATTTGTGAAGCTTCTGATTTGATGGCATTTTCTCCTTCCGTAGTGAACCTAAAGATGGTCACCAGCCAGCCCAAGTATGATCTAATTAAGGAAGTGGGCCGAGGCAGCTATGGAGTGGTATATGAGGCACTGGTTCGCCGAACCTGTCAACGTGTGGCAGTAAAAAAGATTCGCTGCCAGGCGCCAGAAAATGTTGAATTAGCTTTGCGTGAATTTTGGGCACTAAGCAGTATCCAGGGTCAACACCCTAATGTAATCCACCTGGAGGAGTGTGTCTTACAGAGAGATGGCACAGTACAACGCATGCTACATGGATCCAGCTCTGGACTGTATCTACCGGTGAGGAGGAGGCATGTGGTAATGAAGAGTGTGATAAAAATGTTATTTGGTTTGACCGCTGTGTTCTCCTGCAAGGCTGGACATGAAAAGGGGAATTTAGGAAGGCCCTCACTCCAGAATTCTGGCATCAAAAAGTCTCAGAATATGGCTCTATTTGCGCCAAATTTATCTAACGTGCATCTTTAAAGGGGTTCTGCAGTTTGTTTAAACTGATGATCTATCCTCTGGATAGATCATCGGCATCTGATCGGCGGGGGTCTGACACTAGGGACCACCGCAGATCAGCTGTTTGAGCAGGCAGCGGCGCTGGCAGTAGTGCCGCGGCCTTCTCACTGTTTACCGCAGGCCCAGTGACGTCACGACTAGTATCACTGGCCTGGGCGGGGCTAAGCTCTGTTCACTTGAATGGAGCTTAGCCCAGGCCAGCTGATACTAGTTGTGACGCCATTGGGCCAGCGGTAAACAGTAGAAAGGCCGCGGCGCTGCTGCCTTCTCAAACAGCTGATCGGTGGGGGTCCCGGGTGTTGGACCCCCACTGATCAGATGCTGATGATCTATCCTCAGGATAGATCATCAGTTTGAACAAACTGCAGAACCCCTTTAAATATGTCTGAAGGTGTTACTCCAGGTTTTATGCCACCCCCACCTAAGTGTGGATTGCGATATTTGTGTGACTTATTTCATAAATATGGCATACGCTTCTTTAAAATGGCTAACGTGGCCATGTTTCAAAAAGGGGTGGGAGAAGCTTAAAGGGGTGTTCTGGTTTCATGTAGCAGTGGTGCTGGCTAATTACAGCTCAAGTGAATGCACTGCAACTACTATACAGACAGCCTGAAAGTAATCATTGAGGACTGATCGGTGGGAGTGCCAGGAGTCGGACCCCGAGGATCTGATGTCCTAGTCATCAATGTGTGAAATGGAAAAGCACCGTTTTGAAATGTTTTAAAGCCAGAATTCAGGATTGTAGTGCTTGATATATTCTAATTTTTGTATTTCGTTTAATAGAAAATCATATTGTCATCCTGCAGTTGATAAGTTCTTGGTATTGTCTGTGGTGAGATTTAAAAGTACGCGCTCACCATTAAAAGGAGGGAAAGCCCAATATTTTGAGAGTATAATAATACGTTTCTCATTTTTATGCAAACCAGATACATTCATGTGCATATTTGGAGTCATACATTAATTCTATCCAACATCACATTTAAAGGGGTCAGCCACTGTCTGGTTCCTGTTGACCGATGTGTATGTAAGATGACTTTATGGCACTTTCTAATATTGCCTTGATACTCTGCGCCATAAGATATGCCCTGTATTGGCCGAGTCTTTTATGCTGTCCAAACAGTGGTCCTGTCCATACAATTTCTGCTGATTGGGGGGGGTCCTGTGACCAGGCAAATAATTCAGTCTTCTCCATTCAAATACACTGAATCTGCCATCTTGCACTTTGGGGAGTTTAATATAGATGCAGTGAGTTTGAGGCAAAGTGATGTCTGGTCACATGACACACACACACACACACGCGCACACACACGCACACACACGCACACACGCAGCCACATGACACACACACACACACGCGCACACACACGCAGCCACATGACACACACACACACACACACACACGCAGCCACATGACACACACACACACACACACACACACGCAGCCACATGACACACACACACACACACACACACGCAGCCACATGACACACACACACACACACACACGCAGCCACATGACACACACACACACACACGCAGCCACATGACACACACACACACACACACACACCACACGCAGCCACATGACACACACACACACACACACGCAGCCACATGACACACACACACACACACACGCAGCCACATGACACACACACACACACACGCAGCCACATGACACACACACACACGCAGCCACATGACACACGCAGCCACATGACACACACACACACACACACACGCAGCCACATGACACACACACACACACACACGCAGCCACATGACACACACACACACACACGCAGCCACATGACACACACACACACACACGCAGCCACATGACACACACACACACACACACACACACACGCAGCCACATGACACACACACACACACACGCAGCCACATGACACACACACACACACACACACGCAGCCACATGACACACACACACACACGCAGCCACATGACACACACACACACACACACGCAGCCACATGACACACACACACACGCAGCCACATGACACACACACACACACACGCAGCCATCTTATGTACAACACAAATGATCTGCTCAACAAGGGGACATGGCTTATGCCAGCTTTAATAGGGTTGATTATGCTGACAGAGGCTCTTTAAGGCTACTTTCACACTAGCGTTCGAGCGGATCCGTTCTGAACGGATCCGCTCATATTAATGCAGACGGTGGCTCTGTTCAGAACGGATCCGTCTGCATTATAACTTAGAAAAATTTCTAAGTGTGAAAGTAGCCTGAGCGGATCCGTTCAGACTTTACATTGAAAGTCAATGGGGGACGGATCCGCTTGAAGATTGAGCCATATGGTGTCATCTTCAAGCGGATCCGTCCCCATTGACTTCCATTATAAGTCGGAACGGATCCGCTCGCCTCCGCACGACCAGGCGGACACCCGAACGCTGCTTGCAGCGTTCAGGTGTCGGCTCACTGAGCGAAGCGGAGGCTGAGCGCTGGCAGGCGGATGCATTCTCAGTGGATCCGCCTCCACTGAGAATGCATTAGGGCCAGACGGCTGCGTTCAGGGCCGCTTGTGAGCCCCTTCAAACGGAGCTCACGAGCGGACACCTGAACGCAGGTGTGAAAGTAGCCTAACAGTAACCAGAAAGTGACCAACCCCTTTAAGCATTATGTCTGATGAAAATGTCAGTTGGGTTACTGGTAATCTTCCTAGTTTTCCTCATTTCTCAATTCAATTTTTTTTAGTTGGTGGAAACATCTTTGAAAGGCGAAATTGCGTTTGACCCCCGCAGCACTTACTGTCTTTGGTTTGTCATGGACTTCTGTGATGGAGGTGATATGAATGAATACATTTTAACCCGAAGGCCGAGTCGTCGCACCAACACCAGCTTTATGCTTCAGCTAAGCAGCGCTCTTGCATTCCTGCACAAGAACCAGATAATACACCGTGATCTGAAACCTGACAACATTCTAGTGTGCAAAGCTCGTGATGGCATGGATGAACCCACTTTGAAAGTAGCTGATTTTGGGTTAAGCAAAGTATGCTCCAGTTCAGGGCTGAATCCAGAAGAACCAGCAAGTGTCAACAAGAGCTTTTTATCTACAGCTTGTGGAACGGATTTCTACATGGCCCCTGAGGTGTGGGAGGGTCATTACACAGCAAAAGCAGACATTTTTGCGCTTGGCATTATCCTATGGGCCATGCTGGAGCGTATAACTATCTTGGACACTCACACCAAGAAAATACTTCTTGGTGGCTACGTGCAGAGGGGCGCTCAAGTGGTTCCTGTTGGAGAGGCATTGCTGGAAAACCCTAAAATGGAACTCCCTCTTCCTTTAAAGAAAAAGTCAATGAATCGACGCATGAAACAGCTGCTTCAACAGATGCTGTCCGCGAACCCTCAGGAGCGCCCAGATGCCTTTCAGCTTGAACTTCGCCTGATTCAGATTGCTTTCAGAGACTATACATGGGAAACGTGAAATGTTCCAATCTGGAGTTTGCGAGGCATTTTGAAATGGATGTAAATTTCTAGGTATGTTTAATTGCATTGCAGGCATAATGACCCTAATACAGTCCTTGTACCTGTAGAGCGATAACAGTTGTAATGTTATTTGACTCACTCTTGTTTTACCTCTTTGCGTCCTGCCTTAATGAGCAAATGACAAATTTCTGTTTGCAAGAACTTAAAGAAACCATGTAATATACAGTACTTAAAGGCTTTTAGTTTTTTTGTTGTTGCAGGATTTTGATATTGATGGCCTATCCTCTGGATAGGTCATCCATATCAGACCAGTGGGGATCCAGCTTCTGGCATACTCGCCCAATCAGCTGTTAGAAGAGGCCAGCGATGTCACATACATTGGTCTCATGGCCTATGCACAGCTCAGTCTCATTCAAGTGAATAGGCCTGAACTGCAGTACCAAGTGCAGCCACTGTTCAGCGTATAGTGCTGTGCAGCTAGGCCTTCAGTATCAAAATCCCAGACAACCCCTTAAAAAGTTACCACAGGAAAACTCCAGCTGCCAGGTCAGCAGACTCCCATGAATTATGAGAGATAAATGCTAGATTTGGTCGGGGTCCAACCACTGGGACCCTTACTGATCTCTAAAACAGAGGACCTCATTTCACCCAGCCGCATGACTCCGTGGCTTGGAGTTTGAATGGATTGTTGGTCAGGTATGCACCCTGCCACTGCATTTAAAGTCTACCTATCTAGGATTTATCATCTATCCGATGGCTACATAATTCTGACTGGGATTTCCCCTTTAAGATAAAAGAAAAAAGGGTAACAGGTCCTCTATGAATGACTGGTGTTACTAGAATCTCAACCATTGAGGGTATCCCTTTATTTTTAAAGAGGTTGCCCCAGATGTCTCCATGGCTAACCAGGCATTTCCACTGCAGCAACTTCAACACGACAAATGTAATATTATTAGGCCACCAGTAAAATTAATGGCTATCCTTACAGAGTTTTCTACACAATAGGAACCGCTCACAGGGCAGCTCTCAGTCATGTCTCATTAGTGGGGGTGTCATGAGCGTGGACCCCCTCTGAGATCCACATGCTGTAATTGGGCATGTGGACTATAGTTAGGTTCATGGGGAAAAAAAAACTTTTGTTGATGGGGAACCCCACTAATGTCTTGGTTTAAGTGCTTGCTAAATATTGGGTAGTTGACCTTCCTTATTACCAACATGAGGAAAAGAGAGCAGAGTTTAATTTTACCATTGGACATTCCATTGGGACAGCTGAGCTCCCAAAGAATGTATGTGACTAGCTGCTGCTGTGTGAGTGGAGCGTGAGATTGCATGAATCACTCTGAATGTGTATTTATTAATGCAGGCCGCACATGTTCATTGTCACAGGCGACTTTCCTTCTGTCTTTGAATCGGCTTGGTGGCAGTCTGACAACTTGTTGACTTAAAAGGCTTTTCTGAGATTTTCTTACTGATGACGTTTCCTCTGGATAGGTCATCAGTATCTGATCTGATCGGTGGTCCGACACCCTGAACCCCTGCCGATAAGCTGTTTGAGAAGGCAGCGGCGCTCCTGTGAGCTTACCAAGCACGATGACGTACATTCGTGCTCAGTCCCATTCACTTGAATAAGTCTGGACTGGTACTAGGCCACGTGACACATGAACGTCTCGTCACTGGCCTAGGAAAAGCAGAGAAGAAGGCCACGGCGCTCTCGCAGGAGTACCGCGACCTTCTCAAACCACTGATCAGCGGGTGTCTCGGGTGTTGGACCCCCACCAATCAGATACTGATGACTTGTATCACGAGGATAAAAATCTCAGAAAACCCCTTTAATCCTTATGTGGTGTGCAGGGCCCTGTGTTACAGCAGAGACAGAAACCTTGAAGGTTTTTCTTTTATTGCATTGTAAAGTAAAAAAAACATGTAACTAATATGTTTTGAAGCATACTACCGAATAGTCATTGTTCCACCTTGTTCCACCACAGGTCCTCAAAGGTCATTGCCCCTCCCCCCCCCCCAACCCCAAAAAAGCACTGGTTTGCATGAGAAAAAAATGACACCCTACCTCCCAGATGATCGAAAAATATTCTCACATTCTGGGTTTACGTTGTTGTTTTACACATTTGATTCATCAGCGTTGTATTTTTCTATGTTTTTTATTGTTTAGACAATGAAAATTATTTTGAAACCTTGAAGGGAAAAAACATAATTTATTGTAATTTTTTTTTTTTTTTTTCTGTTAATAAATTGTGAAAAGAAACCTTGTCTCCTTGCTGTTATCTTGGTCGCTAGTAAGCCGTTTTGAGTTATGTAACTCCTCTCCTTCTTTCGGATCTACTTGACAGTTGAGTGTAGCTTTTTTTTTTTTTTAAGTACAAAATATAAGTTTCAAAATTGGCGGAGTAACGCCCTTTTTCCTGTTCATACTCGAGCGTGACGACACAGACTTTGTACTGAGATAACAGCTTCTCTCTGCATGACAAACAGAACTCCTGAGAGAACCTAATGCTGCTTAAAAGAGCCCGTGCTAGAGAAATTGGATAAGGGGTAGCAAAATTTGAAGTTTTTTTGGAGGATAATTATAATTTGGGAAGGAACGAACTTGCGCTGCGCCCGGGGGAGGGAAGGATGGAACATGTTTATACAACTAACCAGTTGCAGCTCTGATGGTCACTTCTCTGTTCTGGGTGCTAGTTGTGATACAGAGCTCTGGGCACCAGTTTTAGGCAGGAACGCTTTCTAAATACAAGTGTTAGTAGTGTTGCTATCAATTAACCCAAAGTAAAGTGCATGAACAAAAGAGACCTCAATGAATATTTGGTGTGATTTCAAAACGGCATCAATTCTAGGCACATTAAACTGCACTTTTAATTTTTATGATGTTTTTGACAATCCATCATCACAAAGCAATAGCAAAAACCGAGGTGTCCATACGTTGTACAGAGACACCACTGCAAAGAACCTTAAGTAGACAATAGTCAATGAATTCACCAGTGTCGCACAGATGAAGCAATGCTAGTAATAGTCTGTACAATTGTAGAGTGTTATGAGATAAAAGTACTCATGCCCAAACTGTATTACAGTACAGATACAGAACTGGTCTCTAAGGCTACTATAAAGAAAGATGAAAAAAGCATGCCACAGTGCTGCTGCAGGAGAGTGTCTGCATAGGTGGTTGTCCCCCAAGCCCCCCATCGCACCTAGATTTGTAGCCTAGCTTGGATCATAAATGAGCTCATGTTACATAAGGGTATTGGCTGGGGTACTGGTCTGGTCCCAACAACATCTCGATCCACCTATATCGATGCAGAATTTCTGAGACCTCTATGCCCAAGATAGCCAAATCGGAGGAATATCCATCAACTTGGATAGCAGGTCAGAGAGACATGACCACAGTGGGGCAACCAAAGGAAAGTACAACCACATATGTGCCACTGTACCTCGGGTTCAACAGACTCCCCAACAGAGTGGGGGAATACTCTGGGATAACATGCGATAGTCTATCAGGATTTAAATACCACCAAAGTTGTATTGCATTTTCCCCACCTATCCAGTATGAAAGATTTCCCCAGCAACATTTCCCATGCCAGCATAAAGTTGGGCTTGTTATGCAGGTCCTTCTGTCTCTTTATGTAATCCCAGACAGACTCAATGATGTTGAGATCAGGGCTCAGGATCTGTATGAATTTGGGGACTGATTAGGGGTCTGTACAAATTTTTAAGGTGATTTGGGGTTTGTATACATTGAGGCTTATGTGGGAACTATGAATTTGTGGACTGATCTAGGATCGGTATTCATTTTGGGGTTTGATCTGAAGGTCTTTATTAATGTTGGGGTCTGTTAATTTTTGGGTCTGTCTAGAGCTCTGTATTAATTTTAGGGTATGAAAGTCTATTAATTTGGGGAATTAACATTTTCATTTTGGAGCCTAAGGGTCTGTATTAATTTTGGGGTCTCATCTGTGGTCGGTATTGAGAAGGGGTTATCCAGCTATTTTCAATTTATTTTTGAAAACTGTTTAGAGTGTTTGAGCTGTAGACAGCATGTTACAGAGCAGGAGGAGCTGAGCAGACTACTCGTATATAGTTTTGTAGGAAAAGAATCAGTATTACTTGTATTTCTTTCATTTAAATCCCTGCTTATTCTGGGCTTTCAAGTTGAGGAGACGGTCCTAGGCCCTAGTCTCCAATTTTATGAGTTCATAGGTTTCACCGCTCTGAAGCCCCCTAGTGTCTACAGTTTACTGCTATACCTATGTCCAGGCATTCTGAGCTGCACTCCCCTATTGAATTCACTGCCTGCAAGGTTGTTGCACCCTAAGTGCAATACATATAGGTGAGCAGCTCTTTCGCTTGCCCTTTGTGCCTTCGTTTACAGCCCTTTTGTATGTATTCAAATGTTTGGAGCAGCTGTGCACATGCCCGACTGGCTTATCTGTTCATTTCAGGGGTCTCCACAGTTACGTGGTCCCCGTTCTCGAAATCAGTGGGGGTCCCAGTGGTAGAGCACCCAATAGTTATCCCCTATACTGTAAATAGGGGATAACTTCATATAACCAGAATACCCCTTGAAGAACTATCTTCAGCGTAAAGAAAAACAAGAAATCCTGAAAGTGGACCCAACAGACCCCCGATCTGAACATCGAGTCTGCCTGGGATTACATGAAGAGACAGAAGGATTTGAGCAGGCCTACATTCACAGAAGATTTGAGATTGTTCCAAACATTTTGGAGAATGTCCCATCAAAAACTGTGTACAAGTGTACCTAGAAGAACTGATGCTGCTTTGAAGGCAGAGGGTGATCACACCAAACATTGATTTGATTACCTTTCTCTTATTTTCATTCACTTTGCATTTTGTTAATAGATAAAAATAAACTAAAAATAAACTATTAACATGACTATTTTTTAAAGCATTTTTACTTTGCAGTATTTTTTCCACAACTGCTTAGAACAGGGATCAGCTGCAGCTGCTGTGAAACTATAACTCCCAGCACGAAAACTTACTCGGCTGTTCTTGTAACTCCCACAGAAGTGAAAGGAGGATACTGGGAGTTGTAGTTTCAGAACAGCTGGAGTGCCAGAGGTTGCTGATCCCTGGCAACCAATCCGATTCCACCTTTCATTTCCCAAAGGAGCTGTCAAAATGAAAGCTGGAATCTAATTGGTTGCTACGGGCAACTAAGCCAGTGATACTTTACGCCAGTCTGATCCCATATATTTTTTACTTCTACAATTCAGTGTGGACCTGACCACCAGACTCATTTAGGGGATATATTGAAGTGCTACATGCATTATATCCTGAACAGTAAAGGAAGGTGGTTATCAGAAAGCAGCAGTTTTGCATGAAAAGAGTTTTTGTGGACTTATCCTTAAAGGGGTTGTTCCATGACAACAACTTATCCCCTATTCACCATATAGGGGATAAGTGGTCAAATCACTAGAATGAGGGCCTGTGTTTTCCGTTTGAATAGCGCAGAAGACACGCGTGTGTCAAAAGCTCACACACTGAGTATCGGGGAGCAGGTAAGGGGGGAACCCAAGCGTTGGATAACCCCTTTAATACAGGTTGTTACAGGTCAAGTACTAAAAGGAATTACACAAACGTCTTTACTATTTCAGGCAATATTTTATTTAAACAGGCTCAGAATGGTGTAAAAATCTAAAAAGTCATAATCTCCTTTCCAATCCCCCTCTTCTCCCGTTCTGACAATTCATGGGTCCCCTACCAGTCACTTCTTGTTGGTCCCTCTTGACGCATAGAACAGCTTGGTCAAGGACAGACTCTCATCAACATTGGTCATTTGTCAGATACTCAACAAAAAGAACTATACATGATCAGCACCCCTCCTGTTTTAGCTAGTTAGTGTACTGGCCAAACTGTACCACAATGCTACATCCATTGCATCTTACAAAATAGCGCTTTGCTTCTGCATTTACAGAAACAAAGTGGTGAAGGCATGTAGTAAGATGGTATCTTCTCTGCAGGCCCCTGTATACAGATCACTTGAAACACTGGTCTAATGGGCTTTTAAATTATATTGTTGTATATTTCATTGCTAATAAAGCTGGATACTAAAACATTTTTTTGTATTTTGTTAGTATTTTCTGACTGTAAATTTTTATTTTTGTACATGATCATGTGGCAGACATGTTACGCTAGTTTCACACTAGCGCTAAACTGTTCTGTCAGGATTTTCCAGTAGAGGAACAGCCTGTCGGAGTTTATCACATTCGGCATGGCTGGATACTACATGGTGGCCCAAGAAAAAGTAACCCACCTCCAGCGATAGTATGACAAGATGAACGAGCAAGTGGATTGTTTTTTTTTAAACTACCTATAAGTCACAAAAGATGCTGAAAGTGGTCCCCGTTCAGGTCTATGCATCTGTGAGCACGTTGGATTATGTTGGCTGATACTACTTGCAGCTCTTCAACAGTGATGCTGAGGATGGGGTTTGTGATGTTTTCCTTGAGTTCATCTAGGGCTGGGGTCAGCAACCTCTGGAACTCCAGCATGCTCCATTCACTTCTATGGGGGTTCTGAGAACAGCCAAGCAAGTGTGCATGCTGGGAGTCGTAGTTCCACCACACCTGGAGTGCCGAAGGTTGCTGATCCCTGATCTAGGGGATGTGGATTGTTAGCATACACTTTGTTTTAAATTTCCCCACAGATAAAAATCGCATGTGGACAAGTGGGGGAACATGGTGGCCATAACCACTTGTTTACAGGTCGCTCCTCCGTTAACAGTTCATGGACCCATGCCAGGGAATTCCATGAGGTGTGGCATGTGGCCCCATCTTGTTGGAAAATCTAGATATAGATCTAGAGTTAGCCATCCGTGTGATAGTCTGGAAACAATGCAGAATAATCAGGATTTCTTATTATATTCAGCTTCTTCAGGGTTCTTTCTGTGGAGTTAACAACATAAATTATGGCCACTATCTGCCCCTACAAAGCAGGTTACTGCACTGTCTCTCTTCAGAGCACCCACCCTGAAAACAACGACCCCTCTCAAAAACCTTAGTTTGCCGTGTTTGGCCCTAATCTAAAACTGGGATGAGCTACCTCCCTTACATTAGCTAAAGGGATCACATGCAAGGTGCAAAGTCACGTGGAAGGACTTTACTATTATCAAATAAGGGATTTCATACATTTTAAAACGGCAAGTGTTATATACCTAGCTACATGTCTAGGTGCAGGGTAAGGAAACACGGGGGGATATCCAAACGGAGGAAGACACCCCTGTGACCAGGCATTTGAAAAAGGTACATGATGGGAACTAGCAATTACTTAAGGGAGTTTGCTAAGATTTTACTACTGATGACCCATCCTGTGGATTCGTCATGAGTATCTGATCGGTGGGGGTCTGTCTCCCAGGGCCCCCGCCATTCAGCTGTTTGAGAAAGTAGCGGCACTCCTGTGAACGCCGTGGCCTTCTCTCTGCTTTTCTGAGGCCAGTGACGACAAACTCGTGTCACGTGGCCTAGGAGCAGCTCAGCCCCATTCAAGTCAATAGGGCGGAGCGTGATACCAAGCACAGCCGCTATACAATGTACAGAGCTGTGCTTGGTGAGCACAGAGAAGACAGCGGCACTCACAGGAGTGCCACTGCCTTCTCAAAACAGCTGAACGGTGGGGTCCGAGGCGTCGGACCCCCACAAAACAGATACTGTTGACCAATCCAGAGGATAGGTCACCAGTAAAAAAAACAAAAAAACTTGGAAAATCCTTTTAAGTTCCATGGGCTAGAAAAGGTTTGGCCACTGCCAAGAAGGGGTGATTGGGACTGTAATTCTTCAGAAAGAGGCCTGGTCGGACTTTTTATTAGTTTCTTCCTGGCCCAAAGGATTGAATAAGAAGATATCGTATAGATGTTTTATTTCCTTTCTATAGACATGTACAGATATACACATTGTGCAGAAGTCTGTAATGTATTGTGCCAAAATAGCAAATGAGGAAATATATACTGTATAACCAGTAACTCCCTGCTGAGTATGTATCTGTGAGATGATAATACTTTATAATTCCTTACCATAGAAGCACTTAATTAGAGCGGATGTTGTTGACTGTATATGTGACTCCCCACATTACTATGGACAATCAGGACCTGATGTGTTTAAGACACTGGCCGTAATACATAATTAAAATAAATTTATGGGGTAATTTATCAAACTGGTGTAAAGTAGATCTGGCTTAGTTGCCCGTAGCAACCAATCAGATTCCACCTTTCATTTTCCAAAGAGCTGTGAAAATGAAAGGTGGAATCTGATTGGTTGCTATGGGCAACTAAGCCAGATCTACTTTACACCAGTTTGATAAATTACCCCATTAGTATTTGCAACATTGTTATCCTCAGTGTTCTTAGTGCCTTGATATGGAGGATGTCAAGGAATATTAGTTTTGACTGGCAACCTCGTTAAATAGAGCAACACATTATGACCTCCACACACTTACAACTGGGACATAGGATGGCTTAGGCTGCGCTCCAGAGACATACATACTATAAAACTGGCAATAGAAATGACGTGACAGCAGTTGAGAGTGCGCTAGAACTATTTATATCAGTCTGCAATGACAGTTCATCATTAGGAACGCTAACATATACAGTCTGCAGGTATAGGAGTATACTCACAGTATAGGTGGTGGTGGTAGGGGGACAATTATTGGATGGCTAGAGGAACTTTTAAATAGCGCAGTGTGAGCACAAATGTGGAGCCTGTATGTCCACTGAAGGTGATTTCCCCAGCAGAAACGCGTTTGGACAATGTAATGGAGCTGGTGCATCCAAGTTTTAGATTCGGGCCTTCCAGGACAAACTAGAGTTACTAAGTGGGGTCGTCCTTTTCAGGGTGGGTGCTCTGCAGAGGGACAGTGCAAGGACCCGCTTTATAGTGGCAATAATTTATGTTGTTAAACCCACAGAAAGGACCGTAAAGAAGTTGAATATAAAAATAAATCCTGATTTTATTTCAAGCCACGGAGGCTCCTATTGCTATATCTTCCTTTACTACAAAACCACAGCAGCAAAGAAAAAACTTAAGAGATTAGCATATCTCCATGGTAACAAACCCCTCCCACATGGTCCCCTATATATAGTCTCTGTCACAGGAAACCCTCCTCTTTCTTTGCTGCTGCCACAGCTAAGTACTTCACTGTGTCATTTTTTCTAATGTTATGCATAGTAGATATATATATTTCTTTCCATTACAGGGCGCACTCTTCTTTATTCACTAACTTAATTTGTCAGTTTATTGTTTTTCTCTGGTTTATTTTGCCCAGGTAGTTAAAAAAAAATTATCTACAGTGCGCCCATTAGGTTTTTCTTCATACTGCTTCCCTATTGTCTTACTCTTCTATCGGCTCTCAGATATTACCCCGCAACCGCACTTCCACTTTCGCCGTACCTGACAGATAGAACTGCTCTGCGTCTTGTGGGGTAACTCACCCCGTTTATTTGTGTGCCTTTTCTTTCAGCTACCCCATACTTTATAGTTTATAATAGTGACATTTATCACTAATCCCAGGCCCATTAATTATTCATTTATACTGTATCCTACATAGGCTATTATGGCTCATACCCCATCTAAACAGTCTATGGCAGAGGATTCTGAGGTAGAATTTCACTCCCCTGCTACAGCTCCTACATTTAGTGGAGCCCCTTTAATGTTGGAACCTTCCCATGTGGATATCCTACAACGCTCTGTGTCAGAGGCTATTATGGCGGCAATGGGATCCATGTCCCATTCCCTATCCAGGTCAATTGCTGATGCACTCGTAGTTCAACCTCCCCCACCCAGGGTTGACACCCAATCAGGTACTGCTTCCCATCCAACCTCCAGAACCGAATTGATTGGTGTGTCCAAAGCCACCCATGATAGCGCGCCAGAATCGCGCAAAAGAGCCTATTCCCGCCAGGCAGAAAAGGCAAGGAGCTGGAAATGTGCCAGAGCACAACTAGAGTCAGATTCAGGATCCGAAATTGGTTCCGACTACGAGGAGGTTAGGTACGAGGATGAGGAATTCCCAGATGCAGACCTGTCTGACTCCCCATCTGCTCGGCCCATTAATAGTTCCGCTACAGCGGCAGGACCGTCTACTTCTCAAGCTGCATCAGGTTCATCGGGCCCTTTGACCGACCCCTCTGGGGAGCCATTATTTGACCCCGACTCACTACACCATCCAAGATTGGCTGAATGGCTACCGCTGAATCATGTAGCCCAATATCTGGAATCCAGAGTCCGCTGCCCTCTCAGTAAGGAGGCACGTAAAAAGCTCAAAGCCGAATGCCCGCGGCCTTTAATAGCAAACAAAGTTTGCGATACACCAGCAGTAGACCCTAAGATGGTCCAATTTCTTTCCAAAACTGGCTGGAATCCTAGGAGAGGCCTAGATTCTGCTCTTCGGGCGTGCCAGGACAAGCTCCTGGACGTCTTTGGGCCCCTAGCCAAGATTTTCGAATTGGCCGAGACCGCTAGAGCGGCTAATGAATTTGTGGACCCTGAGGTCCTCCGTGGTTGGACACAACGTGCCATTTGTATAGCCGGGAATGTTAACACTTCCCTTTCAATCGAGAGACGTAAGGCGATCTTATTTAAGATTGAGCCAAAATTATCTAATCTGGCCCTATCCGAAGCAGGGAGTGAGGCACAAGGTCTCCTTTTTGGCGACTCATTTATAAAAGATATGAGCAAATATGTTGGAGCATTTACGGCCCTTGACGAGGCCCAATCCTCTGAGGAGGGTTTTCCATCCTCGTTTTTCACACAGGGCCGAAAGTTCCAGGGGCCGTCTGTCCGGCCGCTCCTCATTCCAGGCTCGGGTCGAGGTTCCTACAACCACCGCTCCTTCTCTGAAAGATCCTCATTCCAGGATTCCAAACAACCATCGGGTTTCTTCCCATCACGAGGTGCTCCCAATCGTGGAGGCTCCAGCTCCCGTCGCCCTTTCGGTAAGTGTACCTCCACTTCTTTCTTCTCCAATTTGTGTAGGGGGCAGACTCCGACATTTTTCTCGTCTTTGGTCCACCATCACCACGGACACTTGGGTGCTCTCCACAATTCTTGGTTTCCAAATAGAGTTGGTAAGTCTTCCGAGTCTCCCCTTCCCTCCCCACCCTATGATCACCCCATCAGACACCCTATTTCATATAGACAGGGAGCTGATGGACCTGCTCAGAAAGGAAGCGATCGAACGTGCACCAAATTTCCCTGGGGGTGTCCTGAGCACTATCTTTCTGGTACACAAGAAGGGCGGCCAAATGCGTCCCGTCATCAACCTGCGCCCCCTAAACAGTTTTGTACGGTATCGACACTTCAAGATGGAGGGCATCCATCTTCTCAGGGATCTTCTACTAAAAGGGGATTGGATGGTAAAACTCGACCTAAAGGACGCATACCTCACTGTCCCAGTAGAAGAATCCTCCAGAGACCTACTTCGGTTTCTGTGGAAGGGAGAAACTTGGCGCTTCACTTGCCTCCCCTTCGGCGCCTCGTCGGCTCCATGGTGTTTCACCAAACTCATGCGGCCGGTAGTAGCATGGCTTCGCAGGGATTCGACTAATTATCTACCTGGACGACATCCTTTTGTTGGCCCAGGACAGACATACCCTTCTATCACATCTGGAACTCACTTCGAACCTGTTAACCGGGTTAGGATTCCTCATCAATTACGACAAGTCCGTTTTGACCCCAGCACGGACAATGGAATTCCTAGGGTTTTCTGTGAATTCGGTAGCAGAAACCCTCAGTCTTCCGACAACAAAGATCAAGGAGATTCGCAAGGAATTACGCAGAACACTGGAAATACCACAAATTTCCCTTCGACATCTGGCTCGGATCATCGGCCTCCTATCCTCCTCCATCCAGGCCATTTTTCCAACCCCTTTACATTACCGGGCTCTTCAACGCCTGAAGACGGCCCATTTACACAGGGGAGCCACCTACGCGGATCTTATTTGTCTAGACAACGAAATCCGTTGGTGGATCTGCAATTTCCAAGCCTGGAATGGGAAGGCGATTTGCGGTCCTCGTCCGGATTTTACAGTGGATTCCGATGCCAGCCTCCTCGGCTGGGGGGCCCACTGCAAAGGCATTTCTACCGGAGGTCCTTGGTCGATGGAGGAATCTCCTCTGCACATCAATGCTTTGGAGCTCCTGGCGGGCTCATTCGCCATTCTGCGAAAGACATGATCAGAACTTGCATTCGACTATGCATGGACAACATCTCCGCTGTCCGTTATGTCAATGCCATGGGCGGTACACACTCTCCCATGCTTTCTCATTTGGCCAGGGAATTCTGGTCTTTCTGTCTGAGCCGGGAACTTACAGTGGTGGCGGAATATATTCCAGGATTACACAAAGTTCAGGCGGACTGGAGCTCACGCTATCTCAGGGATGCCAGCGATTGGAGATTAAACTCGCAGGTGTTCTCTGCCATCTCCTCAGTCTGGGGTCCTGTTTACATCGACCTCTTTGCTTCCCGTTTGAACAAACAACTACCGAGATTCTTCAGTTGGCGCCCGGACCCGGAAGCGGAAGCTGTGGACGCATTCCTTCAGGACTGGTCCGAAGACCTCCACTACGCGTTTCCGCCATTCTCAATGATCCCGAGAACCCTGAGTCAAGTTCGTTTCCAATCAGCAGAGATCATCTTGATTGTTCCGTTCTGGACCACTCAGTCGTGGTTTCCCAACCTTTTGGAGCTTCTCATCCTTCCTCCTTTTCTCTTGCCAGATTGTCCAGATCTTCTCTTAGGTCCGGGAGACGTTCAACACCCTCTTCTTCTGGAGGGTTCTCTTCGACTACTAGCTTGCAGAGTATCAGGCTTTCCCACGAAGGCCACGACCTTTCGGAAGCAACTTGGAGATTACTGGAGGAGTCTTGGGCTCCCAGCACTAGACGGGTTTATAAAGCAGCCTGGAGATCTTGGTCTAGTTGGTGCGTGGACCGGAGTCTGGATCCCGTTTCGGCCCCTGTAGTGGACATCTTGAGTTTTCTTACTTTCCTATTCGAGGATGGTAAGGCCTATCGGACTATAAATCTTTTCAGATCCGCCATTTCCTCTTTTCACCAGGGTTTCGAAGGCCGTCCAGCTGGACAACACCCATTGGTCTGTCGCTTACTCAAGGGTTCCAGGATGTCCCGTCCTCCCAGACCACGTTTTTCTGCCACATGGGACGTTTCTTTGGTTTTAAATGTCTTCTCTTCCTGGCCTTCCAACTCCGAACTTTCATTACGTCAATTGTCGGCTAAGCTAGTCACTTTGTTCTGTCTTATCTCTTGCAAGAGAGTTTCTGACGTGAGAGCTTTAGATTATGACGCCAGATTTTTCTCTCCTGAAGGAGTCACTTTTGACATTTCTTGTCGAACTAAGACCCAGATTCGCTCCGTTTCTTTTCCTTGTTTTCCGGCGGTTCCCGCTCTCTGTCCGGTATCTTGTTTACGGGAATATGAGTCTCGAACCTTATCTTATCATTCCAACGAGGTCCCTCAATTGTTCCTTTCTTATCGCCATCCGTTCGCCCCGGTCTCCACCACGACTTTGGCCAGGTGGGTGAAATGGCTCACTGCTCATTCTACTCGGAGCGCGTCTTCCACTTCTATGATGGCAGCAGGTGCTCGTCTGGAAGACGTTATGAAAATTGCAGACTGGTCCAGGGTATCAACTTTCAGAGAATTTTACTTTCGTCCTACTCAACATGTATTTTCTTCTGTTATTGGACAGCTTTAAACTCGCAATAGGAGCCTCCGTGGCTTGAAATAAAATTGGATGATTTTACTAATTTATAACGTAAAGTCATGATTTTATTAAAGACACGGAGGCGAGTATTGCCCCCCCTCATTTTCTTATTTCCCTCCCTTGTCACATTAATTAATATATTTATCTTACTATTTTGCTTTTGTATTGATTACTTTATGCTTACTATTTATCATGTTGTTTACTGCTTTGCATACATATTTTATTTTAACCCCTTAAGGACACAGGGCGTACATGTACGCCCTGTGCATTTTCAATCACCGCCGCGCGGCCGGCGGCGATCGGAACCCCGTGCCTGCTCAAATCATTGAGCAGGCACTTGGGGCAAATGCGTCGGGGGGTCTGGTGACCCCCCCATGTATGCGATCGCAGAAAACCGCAGGTCAATTCAGACCTGTTTTCTGCGTTTCCGGGTTATTCGGGTCTCTGAAGACCCGATAACCCGGATCAGGATGGTGATGGTGGTGTGATTTCACTCCACCAATCACCATCCAGCGATCCTGAGTGGTGATGGTGACATCACCACTCAGGATCGCTTTCTGATTGGTCTGTGGGCGGTCCGGCGGCAGATTCAAAAGAGGCAGGCGCCCCTCTCCTCCTCCTTTTGTGTTCCGGAGCCGGAGGAGAGAGGAGCTGCCTGCACGTGTCTGCTGCCACCGCTGCACCGCTGCCTGCACCCGATCTGTGCCCCCCCAGGACCCGATCTCTGCCCCCAGCACCCCATCAGGTACATAGGGACAGCTAGGGAAAGTTTGGTTTAGGCAGGGAAAAAAAAAGGGAAAGGTAGTTTTTTTTAACTTTTATTGCATCACCCCAGTTAGGGTGTCTGGGGTCCACAGCACAGCTGTGTGACTCTAGACCCCCCAGGGGTGCTGCCACTTGCCCCCCTCCCCCTGCCACTTGCCCCCCCCCCACCTTTTTTGGGGTGCTTTTTTTTAAATTTATTTTATTTTTTTATTTTTTTGAGTTCGCTGACTGTGGCCGGCACTTAGCGTCCGGCCACTGTTAGCGCATCGCACACCCCACCGCTGATCAACTTCGGACGGTTTTTTTTCCCCACATTTTTTGCCCTTTTTTTAGTTAGTTTATTTATTTTTTCTGTTAGTTTTAGGGTGAGTTCGTGAACACCCGTGCCCCCTCACACACGCACACCAAATAAAGAGTTACACACACGCACATATACACGCAGACACACACTCCCCTATGACCCGCCGGACGTTCTCGGCCGAGGAGGCATACGCCCAGCTTGCCTCCGAGTCCGAGAGTCCCAGTGAGGATGAGGATGACCCGACATTCCTGTTGTCATCCGCATCCTCCTCATCATCTAGCGATGATGATGAGCCCCCAAGGCGGCGGAGACGCCGCCAGGCGGAGCAAGGGGACCGCCATGTTAGGGACCCTGTGGCCCACACTAGTACGAGCAGCTCTGGGGCTCGTACTGGTTTCCCGGCCCACCAGTTAAATCCACCGGAGCACCCTGCCGGTGAACTTGTCTGGTGTAGCCCAGAGCGATACGAGCCCGTGATTCCCGATTTCGTAGGCCAATCAGGAATCCAGATTTCCACAGTGGGCTACACTGAATATGACTTTTTTTGTCATTTTTTCAGTGACCCACTGGTAAATCTGTACGCCCAACAGTTCGTCGCTCAACACCCGGGCTCCTTTTTGGTCAGGCCCGGTGGCTGGACGCCGGTCAGTGCAGCCGAAATGAGGACATTTTGGGGCCTCGTGCTGCATATGGGCCTGGTCAAGAAACCCAGTGCCAGGCTGTACTGGAGTGGGGACGTCCTATATCAGACCCCACTTTACAGTACAGTTATGACACGCTCCCGGTTTGAGGCCATCCGGAAATGTCTGCATTATTCCGATAATGCAGCATGTCCACCCCGAGGTGATCCTGCCCATGACCGTCTGTACAAGATACGGCCGGTCATCGATCACTTTGGGGCCAAATTCATGGAGGCCTATGTACCTGGAAGGGAGGTCGTGGTTGATGAGTCTCTCATTGCGTTCAAGGGGAGACTCATTTTCCGCCAGTATGTGCCTTCCAAGCGGGCGAGGTATGGCGTGAAGCTATACAAAATTTGTGAGAGTACCTCAGGGTACACTTACAAATTTCGTGTATACGAGGGGCGAGATTCCCGGATTCAACCCCCAGAATGTCCCCCCACTCTGGGTGTTACCGGGAAACTTGTGTGGGACCTTATGCACCCACTGCTGGATAAGGGTTACCACTTGTACGTGGATAACTTTTATACCAGTATCCCCTTGTTCCAGTCCCTTGCCGCCAGATCCACGTCCGCTTGTGGGACCGTGCGGAAAAATCAACGCGGCCTCCCTGCCCACCCCCTCCAGGTACCTATCCCCAGGGGTGAGACCCGTGCCCTTACCACTGGAAACCTGTTGCTGGTCAGGTATAAGGACAAGAGGGATGTCCTTATGCTGTCCACAATTCATGGTAACGGCATCACCCCTGTCCCTGTGCGAGGTACCGCGGCAACGGTCCTCAAGCCCGATTGTATCGTCGCCTACAATCGGTATATGGGAGGAGTTGATCTCTCGGATCAAGTCCTCAAGCCATATAACGCCATGCGCAAAACCCGTGCATGGTACAAAAAAGTTGCGGTCTACTTGGTGCAGGTTGCCATGTACAACTCTTTTGTACTATCCCGAAGCGCTGGCAGCACAGGGACATTCCTCCAGTTCTATGAGGCAGTCCTCAAGGCCCTGATCTTTTCGGACCGGGAAAGAGCAGGCCGGAGTACCTCGGGAACTGTAGGCGCCCGGATCGTCCCTGGCCAACACTTTCCAGGTGTGGTCCCCCATACTGGAAAGAAGGGACGAACCCAAAAAAAGTGCAGAGTGTGTCGCAGGAGGGGGATACGGAAGGACACGACTACTCAGTGCGACACATGCCCCGATCATCCGGGCCTCTGCATTGACGGTTGCTTCAGGGAGTATCACACTTCCATGGAGTACTAAATTTATATCCCAATTTAGCACTGACATCGGATAAAAAAAAATGGTTCTCAGACTTGAGACACCCAAAAAAACTAAAATAATTTACTAAAAGTAGACATAGGTATTGCCGCGTCGGTAATAATCTCCTCTATAAAAATGCCCCATGACCTAACCCCCCAGATTAACACGGTCCAGAAAAAAAAAAAAAAGGTGCAAAAAAAGTTTTTTTTTGTCACCTTACATAATAAAAAGTTTAATAGCAAGCGATCAAAAAGTCATATAGCCCCCAAATTAGTGCCAATAAAACCGTCATCTCATCCCGCAAAAAATGAGCCCCCACATAAGATAATCAGATAAAAAAAAATATAGAAAATGACTCTTAGACTTTAGAGATACAAATTTTTTTTTAGGGTATCAAAAAGGATAATATAGTCTAAAACCTACATAATTGTAAAAAAAAGTTGACTTATTAGGTATCGCCGCGTCCGTAAGAATCTCCTCTATAAAAATACCCCATGACCCAACCCCCCAGATTAACACAGTAAAAAAAAAAAAAAAAAATAGGTGCAAAAAAATATTTTTTTTGTCACCTTACATAACAAAAAGTTTAATAGCAAGCGATCAAAAAGTCATACAGCCCCCAAAATAGTGCCAATAAAACCGTCCGCTCATCCCGCAAAAAATGAGCCCCCACATAAGATAATTGGCTAAAAGAAAATAAAAAAAATGACACTTAGACTTTAGAGATACCCAAAAAAAAATGTTGTATCAAAAAAGATAATATAGTCAAAAACCTAAATAATTGTAAAAAAAAAAGTAGACTTATTAGATATTGCCGCGTCCGTAAGAATCTCCTCTATAACAATATCCCATGACCTAACTACCCAGATTAACACGGTTATAAAAAATAAAAAAAAACGGTGCCAAAACCGCTATTTTTGGCACTTTTCCATTTCAGTCCGTTTTTTCCGGTAACAAAACAAGGGTTAACAACCAAACAAAAGTTAAAATTTATTACCCTGATACTGCAGTTTACAGAAACGCCACATTTGTGGTCGTAAACTGCTGTTTCCCCAGTCGTCTCCATGACACCACATGCTGAGATCGACTCCCTCCTGATTGGACAGGAAAAACACAGAGAGGTTAAAACCCCCACCCCCTCCTCACATCACCAGTGTTTTTCCTGTCCCATCAGGATAGGAAGCAGAGAGGTGCATGGAGCTCGTCTGGGCTCACCTGGATTCTTTCATCTGCAGGCCGAGGTCGGATCTGCAGTGCAGCTCTCCCTCCTCTGTCCAGGCCTGGGCTCGGGCGCGTTTTGTAGTGGCCCCTGCGAAGATTCCCTCTGCGGCGGTCCCGGAGGGCTTAATGCAGGGGGAAGAAGGAGCGCGGCGGATCGGCACTGTGATGTGTCCCTTCCGTCCGGCAGGCTGATAACGTCAGAGGCCGGGGAAAGGCGCCCTGACGTCATCCACATGCGCCACAGGACCTGAAGTCAAAGGAGGACTCCATAAAAACTCACAGGACCTGTGCAATGGCGCCCTGCATAGCGCGGCTCACGTGGACAGCGGAGCATTTCTGGAGCGGTCGGGAGTCAGAATGAGTGCCCCCCTCACGCCGGGCTCTGGAACCGAGCCTGCAGCAAACCCTGGGACCGTGAGTAACCTGTTCTCAGGCACATGCTTTGTATAGGTGGTTCAGTCTGCTCATCCTTTCCTCCCTTACCGTTTCAGGGAGAAAAGGATTCGGCTTCTACAGCTAAAAAAGCTAGGAAGTGTGGTATATGCTGCAAAAGGTTGTCTAACACTGGATCCAAGCCCCTGTGTAAAGAATGTACCTCCAGTGTCATCAAATCTGAGTCGTCTAGTTTAATTGAAGACATTAGGAAAGTAGTTAAGGAAGAGGTCCAGCTGGCCTTAACTGCCAAGGAACCTTCTCCCCCCAAAGCCCCCCCTCAGGACGCCAGTAGCATTAAATCGCTTATCCTGGATTCCGACTCTGAGGGGCTGGCGGTCTCAGACTCCGAATCAGTGCAAAAACACCCGGCATCTTCAGACGAAGAGGGTGAATACAAGCGCTTCCTGTTTAATCCCGAAGATATTGATGAAGTTATCGGGGCCATCATTCAGATGGAGATACCTAAAGCTCCTAAATCTACCCAACAAGAAATTTTTGGGGGTCTAGGGGAAAGGAAAAAGGCGGTTTTCCCAGTTCCAGATAGCGTCCAAAAACTAATTCGGTCCGAATGGGAAAAACCGGATAAAGGATCCTTTATCCCAAGGGGAATCAAGAGGCGTTACCCCTTTAGCCAGGAGGACTGTACGGACTGGGAGACCATACCGAAAGTAGACGCGCCAGTGGCTAAGGTGGCAAAACATACGGCGCTACCTTTCGAGGACTCAGCGCAGCTAAAAGATCCTCTAGACAGGAAAGCGGAGAGTCTCTTAAGAAAGACCTGGGAGACTACGGCGGCCCTTCTCAAACCGGGCGTAGCCTCTACATGTGTGGCCAGAACACTAAACCTTTGGCTAGAACAGCTGGAGATACATCTGGTCAATAAGACACCGCGGGATCAAATTCTAGAGAGCTTGCCTCTGTTAAAGATGGCAACCTCCTTTCTAGCAGACGCAGCAGCCGAATCGGTTAAACTATCCGCCCGTACAGCTGTTCTCTCAAATACAGCGAGGAGGGCACTATGGCTTAAAGCGTGGTCAGGAGATATCACGTCTAAAAATAAATTAATCGCACTTCCCTTCCACGGTCAGTACGTTTTCGGAGAAGATTTAAATAAAATCCTAGAAAATGCGACAAATAAAAAGAGGGGTTTTCCAGAGGAGAGATATAAACAAAAAAGGCAGCCCTTTCGTGACCGATTCTTTCAGCCCGAGAATAAAAAAGATAAAGGGAAGACTGGGAGGTGGCGCTATGCGAAGGGAGGCGGGGGGAGAAGTTTCCTCTTCAACCCAAACCGGGCTGAAGCCTCCACATCCAACAGCAAGCAATGACGCCATACCAGTGGGGGGAAGACTCAGCTCCTTTCTGGGATCTTGGGAGCACGTAACAAACAGCCGGTGGATTTTAAGTATTATAGAAGAGGGTTACTTGATAGATCTACTCTCTTCTCCTCCACAGAAATATGTGATCACTACCCTTCCCCCATCTCAAACTACTACCTTAAAAAACGACATAAAGAACTTGTTAACCTTGGCCGCCATAGAGCCCATTCCAAAAGATCAGACAGGACTGGGATTCTATTCCCGTCTCTTCATTATAAAGAAACCAAACTGGAAATCCAGAGTGATTATAAATTTGAAACACCTAAACAAATACGTGAGATATCAAAAATTCTAAATGGAGACCCTGAAGTCAACAGTGAAGCTCTTAAAGAAGGATGCAGTGATGGCCACAATAGATTTAAGCAACGCCTATTATCACGTCCCAATTCACAGGTCGTCAAGGAAATGCCTAAGGTTCGCGATAGAACTGGAGGGAAATATTCAGCATTTCCAGTTCAAGTGTCTCCCCTTTGGGATCTCGTCTGCCCCAAGGGTTTTCACCAAAATAATGGCGGAAGCCTTGACAACCCTGAGAGAAAAGGCAATTTGTGTGATCCCCTATCTGGACGACCTACTGGTAGCGGCAGACAACATAGAGACCCTGGAAACCCATCTCAGGTTAGTCCTGGATCATCTACAGAACCTAGGTTGGCTCATCAATTGGAGGAAATCGGATTTAATCCCGTCCAAACGGAAGGTTTTTTTGGGCATAACTTTAGACAGTTTCCCAAAGATCCTTTCTTCCACCCCAAAAGATAGTAAAACTTCAAACAGCCTTGAGGAAATTCAAGAAGGAGAAGTTCTGTTCAATAAGACAGGCCATGAAGGTGTTAGGGAGTCTTTCAGCATGCATCCCAGCAGTAGCCTGGGCACAGTTCCATCTAAGGCCGCTCCAGAAGTTCATTTTAGACAAATGGAACAGATCACAATTAACTCTAGAGAGGAAAATATTTCTAGATGCGGAGACCAAAAAATCACTAAATTGGTGGCTCAGCAAATCCAACCTAGAGAAGGGGATCTTTTGGGCACAAGATCTCCCCCTAGTCATTACGACAGATGCCAGCCTTCACGGTTGGGGAGCGGTCGTCCAGGGAAACTCCTACCAGGGAACATGGGGGAATTATGTGAGACAACAATCCTCGAATTTCAAGGAGCTGAGGGCAGTGTGGGAAGCACTGAAACGCACAAGTCAGTTGGCGGAAGGTCGTCACGTACTAGTCTACTCGGACAACGCTACAGCCGTGGCCTTCATCCAACACCAGGGAGGCACAAGGCACCGCCTACTACAGAGCCTGGCAAACAAAATCTTTTCCTGGGCAGAAGACAATATACAATCTCTTTCAGCGGTTCATCTGAAGGGAGTTTTAAACATTCAGGCCGATTACCTAAGCCGGCACAGACTAGACCCAGGGGAATGGATGTTAGCACCAGAAACCTTCCACCTGATCACAAAGAAATGGGGCAAGCCGACGATAGACCTGTTTGCATCCAGGAGAAATCATCAACTAAACCAATTCTTTTCCCTCAACCCCAGGGATCATCCTCGGGCAGTAGACGCCTTCAACCAGAATTGGACAACAAACTTAGTCTACGCGTTCCCCCCATTTCCGCTTATCCCTACAGTACTACAGAAGTTCCTAAAAGAAAAATGTACACTAATCCTGATAACCCCCTTCTGGCCCAAGAGAAGCTGGTTCTCTCTCTTGAAAGCCCTCAGCATGGAAGCTCCTCTCCCTCTACCTCGGAGGCCGGGCCTTCTAAGTCAGGGGCCTATCACTCACCCAGACCTAAAAATACTAAAATTAACAGCCTGGATTCTGAAGAATCCAACTTATTAATGTTTGGTTTATCTAAAAAAGTAGTGAACACCTTACTCCTTAGCAGGAAACAGAGTACCAATGACAAGTATCTAAAAATATGGAAGAAATTTGCTGATTGGTCTGGAACCTCCTTCAACCAGTTCAGAGCCAACATCTCGCTAATACTCAATTTTCTTCAGGAAGGGCTAGATTTAGGTCTATCCCCCAATACCCTTAGGGTCCAGGTATCGGCTCTATTAGCACTCTATAATACCAAGCTAACAGAACATCCCTGGATATCCAGATTCCTTAAGGCAGCAGATAGGATCAGACCTACAATTAGAAACATGGTGGCACCATGGAACCTCAATACAGTACTAGGGGGTCTAACCTCCGATCCGTTCGAACCTCTGGACTCTACCCACATCAAATGGCTTACCATTAAAACTATTTTCTTGGTGGCAATAACCTCAGCCAGAAGGGTCTGTGAGCTACAGGCCTTGTCCATCCAAGAACCATTCCTTGCAGTATTTGAGGACAAATTAGTTTTCAAACTAGATCCGACTTTCCTCCCCAAGGTAGTTTCGACATTCCATAGGTCTCAGGACATCGTTCTTCCCTCATTCTGTGACGACCCGAAAAATTATCAGGAAATCACTTACCATACACTAGATGTTCGGAGAGCGGTCTTAAAGTACCTGGAAGCCACCAGTCATTGGAGAATAGACAAAAATTTGTTTGTCCAATTTTCAGGTCCTAACAAGGGGAAGAAAGCGGCGAAAAGTTCCATCTCCAGATGGATTAAGATGGCCATCTCCGAAGCATACAAAGCTCAGGGGAAAGATGTCCCTGCTTCCCTAAAGGCACATTCTACGAGAGGCATGGCCGCCTCCTGGGCGGAAAAAGCTTCAGCCTCCTTACAACAGATTTGCAGGGCAGCAACCTGGAAAAGAGTTCATACTTTCACTAAGCACTACAGACTAGACTTAGCCGCTAATGATGACCTAAGATTCGGACGTAAGGTCCTGTCGGCAGTCGTCCCCCCCTAATTGTATCTTTGATATTATCTCAGCATGTGGTGTCATGGAGACGACTGGGGAAATGAGTATTACACTCACCGGTAATCCGGTTTCCTGGAAGTCTCCATGACACCACATACATCCCACCCTTTTTTTCTGCTATTAGCTATTATCCTTTCATCCTGGGGTTCTTCGTTAAAATACACTGGTGATGTGAGGAGGGGGTGGGGGTTTTAACCTCTCTGTGTTTTTCCTGTCCAATCAGGAGGGAGTCGATCTCAGCATGTGGTGTCATGGAGACTTCCAGGAAACCGGATTACCGGTGAGTGTAATACTCATATCCGTAAAAGGGAGGCCGCAAAAGGAAAGGACCGACATGGTTTCTGGAAGGCCGATTTTGATGGCCTTTTTTATTGACACCATATCCCTTTTGAAGCCCCCCTGATGCCCCCCTAGAGTAAAAACTCCCTAAAATTGACCCCATCTAAGAAACTACACCCCTCAAGGTATTCAAAAATGATTATACAAACTTTATTAACCCTTTAGGTGTTCCTCAACAGTTAATGGCAAATGGAGATGAAATATCAGAATTTCAATTTTTGGTAACCTTGCCTCACAAAAATGTAATATAGAGCAACCAAAAATTATATTTGCCCTAAAAATACTCCCCCAAAAAATGCCACCTTATCCCGTAGTTTCCAAAATGGGGTCACTTTTAGGGAGTTTCGACTCCAGGGGTGCATCAGGGGGGTTGAAACAGGACACGGTGTAAATAAACCTGTCCATAAAAATCAGCCCTCCAAAAACCAAACGGCGCACCTTTCACTCTACGCCCCGCTGTGTGGCCGTACAGTAGTGTACGGCCACATATTGGGTGTTTCTGTAAACGGCAGAGTCAGGGTAATAAAGATACAGTCTTGTTTGGCTGTTAACCCTTGCTTTGTTAGTAGAAAACATGGGTTAAAATGGAAAATAAGGCAAAAAAATGAAATTTTCCAATTTCATCCCCATTTGCCAATAACTCTTGTGCAACACCTAAAGGATTAACGACGTATGTAAAACCAGTTTTGAATACCTTGAGGGGTGTAGTTTCTTAGATGGGGTCACTTTTAGGGAGTTTCGACTCCAGGGGTGCATCAGGGGGGTTGAAACAGGACACGGTGTAAATAAACCGGTCCATAAAAATCAGCCCTCCAAAAACCAAACGGCGCACCTTTCACTCTATGCCCCGCTGTGTGGCCGTACAGTAGTGTACGGCCACATATTGGGTGTTTCTGTAAACGGCAGAGTCAGGGTAATAAAGATACAGTCTTGTTTGGCTGTTAACCCTTGCTTTGTTAGTGGAAAACATGGGTTAAAATGGAAAATAAGGCAAAAAAATGAAATTTTCAAATTTCATCCCCATTTGCCAATAACTCTTGTGCAACATCTAAAGGGTTAACGACGTATGTAAAACCAGTTTTGAATACCTTGAGGGGTGTAGTTTCTTAGATGGGGTCACTTTTAGGGAGTTTCTACTCCAGGGGTGCATCAGGGGGCTTCAAATGGGACATGGTGTAAATAAACCAGTCCATAAAAATCAGCCCTCCAAAAACCAAACGGCGCACCTTTCACTCTATGCCCCGCTGTGTGGCCGTACAGTAGTGTACGGCCACATATTGGGTGTTTCTGTAAACGGCAGAGTCAGGGCAATAAAGATACAGTCTTGTTTGGCTGTTAACCCTTGATTTGTTAGTGGAAAACATGGGTTAAAATGGAAAATAAGGCAAAAAAAGAAATTTTCTAATTTCATCCCCATTTGCCAATAACTCTTGTGCAACACCTAAAGGGTTAACGACGTATGTAAAACCAGTTTTGAATACCTTGAGGGGTGTAGTTTCTTAGATAAGGTCACTTTTAGGGAGTTTCTACTCTAGGGGTGCATCAGGGGGCTTCAAATGGGACATGGTGTAAATAAACCAGTCCATAAAAATCAACCTTCCAAAAACCATACGGCGCACCTTTCACTCTACGCTCTGCTGTGTGGCCGTACAGTAGTTTACGGCCACATATTGGGTGTTTCTGTAAACTGCAGAGTCAGGGCAATAAAGATACAGTCTTGTTTGGCTGTTAACCCTTGCTTTGTTAGTGGAAAAAATGGGTAAAAATGAAATATTAGACAGAAAAATGAAATTCTCAAATTTCATCCCCATTTGCCAATAACTCTTGTGCAACACCTAAAGGGTTAACAACATATGTAAAATCACTTTTGAATACCTTGAGGGGTGTAGTTTCTTAGATGGGGTCATTTTTGGGTGATTTCTATTATGTAAGCCTCGCAAAGCGACTTCAGACCTGAAATGGTCCCTAAAAATTTAGTTTTTGTAAATTTCTGAAAAATTTCAAGATTTGCTCCTAAACTTCTAAGCCTTATAACATCCCCAAAAAATAAAATATCATTCCCAAAATAATTCACACATGAAGTAGACATATGGGGAATGTAAAGTCATCACCATTTTTGGGGGTATTACTATGTATTACAGAAGTAGAGAAACTGAAACTTTGAAATTTGCTAATTTTTCAAAATGTTTGATAAATTTTGTATTTTTTGGTGCAAAAAAAAATATTTTTTTGACTTAATTTTACTAGTGTCATGAAGTACAATATGTGACGAAAAAACAATGTCAGAACGGCCTGGATAAGTCAAAGCGTTTTAAAGTTATCAGTAGGGATGAGCGAACTCGAACTGTATAGTTCGGGTTCGTACCGAATTTTGGGGTGTCCGTGACACGGACCCGAACCCGGACATTTTCGTAAAAGTCCGGGTTCGGGTTCGGTGTTCGTCGCTTTCTTCGCGCTTTTGTGACGCTTTCTTGGCGCTTTTTGAAAGGCTGCAAAGCAGCCAATCAACAAGCGTCATACTACTTGCCCCAAGAGGCCATCACAGCCATGCCTACTATTGGCATGGCTGTGATTGGCCAGAGCACCATGTGACCCAGCCTCTATTTAAGCTGGAGTCACATAGCGCCGCCCGTCACTCTGCTCTGATTAGCGTAGGGAGAGGTTGCGGCTGCGACAGTAGGGCGAGATTAGGCAGATTAACTCCTCCAAAGGACTTGATTAACTGATCGATCTGCAGCTGTGGATCATTGAGCTGCTGATCCTCAATTGCTCACTGTTTTTAGGCTGCCCAGACCGTTTGTCAGTCACATTTTTCTGGGGTGATCGGCGGCCATTTTGTGTCTTGTGGTGCGCCAGCACAAGCTGCGACCAAGTGCATTTAACCCTCAATGGTGTGGTTGTTTTTTGGCTAAAGCCTACATCAGGGTGAAGCTGTCACACCAAGTGCATTTAACCAGCAATAGTCTGTTTATTTTTTGGCCATATACTACATCAGGGGCAAGCTGCGCCTGTCACCAAGTGCATTTAACCCTCAATGGTGCGTTTGTTTTTTGGCTAAAGCCTACATCAGGGTGAAGCTGTCACACCAAGTGCATTTAACCAGCAATAGTCTGTTTATTTTTTGGCCATATACTACATCAGGGGCAAGCTGCGCCCGTCACCAAGTGCATTTAACCCTCAGTAGTGTGGTTGGTCAAGCTATCACACCAAGTGCATTTAACCAGCAATAGTCTGTTCATTTTTTGGCCATATACTAAATCAGGGGCAAGCTGCGCCCGTCACCAAGTGCATTTAACCAGCAATAGTCTGTTCATTTTTTGGCCATATACTACATCAGGGGCAAGCTGCGCCCGTCACCAAGTGCATTTAACCCTCAGTAGTGTGGTTGGTCAAGCTGTGACACCAAGTGCATTTAACCAGCAATAGTCTGTTCATTTTTTGGCCATATACTACATCAGGGGCAAGCTGCGCCCATCACCAAGTGCATTTAACCAGCAATAGTGTGGTTATTTTTTGGCCATATCCCAGTCTAATTCTGTCACTAAATCCATACCGGTCACCCAGCGCCTAAATACTAGGCCTCAAATTTATATCCCGCTAAATCTCTCGTTACCGCTGTCCTGTTGTGGCTGGGAAAGTTATTTAGTGTCCGTCAAAGCACATTTTTTGTTCTGGGTTGAAATACAATTCCCAATTTAGCAATTTAAAAATTTAGTGGTTTCTGCTGTATCAGAGCTATTTGAAATCTATCCCTAAAAGGGTATATAATATTCAAGGTGCACATAGGGTCATTCAGAATAACTTCACACACCCGCTACTGTGCATTTCCAAGTCTAATTCTGTCACTAAACCCATACCTGTCACCCAGCGCCTAAATACTAGGCCTCAAATTCATATCCAGCTAAATCTGTCGTTAGTGCTGTAGCTGGGCGAGTTATTTAGTGTCCGTTCAAGCACATTTCTTGTTCTGGGTTGAAATACAATTCCCAATTTAGCAATTTCATAATTTAGTGGTTTCTGCTATATCAGAGCTATTTGAAATCTATCCCTAAAAGGGTAGATCATATTGAAGGTGCACATAGGGACATTCAGAATAACTTCACACACCCGCTACTGTGCATTTCCAAGTCTAATTCTGTCACTAAACCCATACCTGTCACCCAGCGCCTAAATACTAGGCCTCAAATTTATATCCAGCTAAATCTGTCCTTAGTGCTGTAGCTGGGCGAGTTATTTAGTGTCCGTTCAAGCACATTTCTTGTTCTGGGTTGAAATACAATTCCCAATTTAGCAATTTCATAATTTAGTGGTTTCTGCTATATCAGAGCTATTTGAAATCTATCCCTAAAAGGGTAGATCATATTGAAGGTGCACATAGGGACATTCAGAATAACTTCACACACCCGCTACTGTGCATTTCCAAGTCTAATTCTGTCACTAAACCCATACCTGTCACCCAGCGCCTAAATACTAGGCCTCAAATTTATATCCAGCTAAATCTGTCCTTAGTGCTGTAGCTGGGCGAGTTATTTAGTGTCCGTTCAAGCACATTTCTTGTTCTGGGTTGAAATACAATTCCCAATTTAGCAATTTCATAATTTAGTGGTTTCTGCTATATCAGAGCTATTTGAAATCTATCCCTAAAAGGGTAGATCATATTGAAGGTGCACATAGGGACATTCAGAATAACTTCACACACCCGCTACTGTGCATTTCCAAGTCTAATTCTGTCACTAAACCCATACCTGTCACCCAGCGCCTAAATACTAGGCCTCAAATTTATATCCAGCTAAATCTGTCCTTAGTGCTGTAGCTGGGCGAGTTATTTAGTGTCCGTTCAAGCACATTTCTTGTTCTGGGTTGAAATACAATTCCCAATTTAGCAATTTCATAATTTAGTGGTTTCTGCTATATCAGAGCTATTTGAAATCTATCCCTAAAAGGGTAGATCATATTGAAGGTGCACATAGGGACATTCAGAATAACTTCACACACACCCGCTACTGTGCATTTCCAAGTCTAATTCTGTCACTAAACCCATACCTGTCACCCAGCGCCTAAATACTAGGCCTCAAATTTATATCCAGCTAAATCTGTCCTTAGTGCTGTAGCTGGGCGAGTTATTTAGTGTCCGTTCAAGCACATTTCTTGTTCTGGGTTGAAATACAATTCCCAATTTAGCAATTTCATAATTTAGTGGTTTCTGCTATATCAGAGCTATTTGAAATCTATCCCTAAAAGGGTATATAATATTCAAGGTGCACATTGGGTCATTCAGAATAACTTCACACACACCCGCTACTGTGTATTTCCAAGTCTAATTCTGTCACTAAACCCATACCTGTCACCCAGCGCCTAAATACTAGGCCTCAAATTTATATCCTGCTAAATCTCTCGTTAACGCTGTCCTGTTGTGGCTGGGAAAGTTATTTAGTGTCCGTCAAAGCACATTTTTTGTTCTGGGTTGAAATACAATTCCCAATTTAGCAATTTCATAATTTAGTGGTTTCTGCTATATCAGAGCTATTTGAAATCTATCCCTAAAAGGGTATATAATATTCAAGGTGCACATTGGGTCATTCAGAATAACTTCACACACACCCGCTACTGTGTATTTCCAAGTCTAATTCTGTCACTAAACCCATACCTGTCACCCAGCGCCTAAATACTAGGCCTCAAATTTATATCCTGCTAAATCTCTCGTTAACGCTGTCCTGTTGTGGCTGGGAAAGTTATTTAGTGTCCGTCAAAGCACATTTTTTGTTCTGGGTTGAAATACAATTCCCAATTTAGCAATTTCATAATTTAGTGGTTTCTGCTATATCAGAGCTATTTGAAATCTATCCCTAAAAGGGTATATAATATTCAAGGTGCACATTGGGTCATTCAGAATAACTTCACACACACCCGCTACTGTGTATTTCCTAAGTCTAATTCTGTCACTAAACCCATACCTGTCACCCAGCGCCTAAATACTAGGCCTCAAATTTATATCCTGCTAAATCTCTCGTTAACGCTGTCCTGTTGTGGCTGGGAAAGTTATTTAGTGTCCGTCAAAGCACATTTTTTGTTCTGGGTTGAAATACAATTCCCAATTTAGCAATTTCATAATTTAGTGGTTTCTGCTATATCAGAGCTATTTGAAATCTATCCCTAAAAGGGTATATAATATTCAAGGTGCACATTGGGTCATTCAGAATAACTTCACACACACCCGCTACTGTGTATTTCCAAGTCTAATTCTGTCACTAAACCCATACCTGTCACCCAGCGCCTAAATACTAGGCCTCAAATTTATATCCTGCTAAATCTCTCGTTAACGCTGTCCTGTTGTGGCTGGGAAAGTTATTTAGTGTCCGTCAAAGCACATTTTTTGTTCTGGGTTGAAATACAATTCCCAATTTAGCAATTTCATAATTTAGTGGTTTCTGCTATATCAGAGCTATTTGAAATCTATCCCTAAAAGGGTATATAATATTCAAGGTGCACATTGGGTCATTCAGAATAACTTCACACACACCCGCTACTGTGTATTTCCTAAGTCTAATTCTGTCACTAAACCCATACCTGTCACCCAGCGCCTAAATACTAGGCCTCAAATTTATATCCTGCTAAATCTCTCGTTAACGCTGTCCTGTTGTGGCTGGGAAAGTTATTTAGTGTCCGTCAAAGCACATTTTTTGTTCTGGGTTGAAATACAATTCCCAATTTAGCAATTTCATAATTTAGTGGTTTCTGCTATATCAGAGCTATTTGAAATCTATCCCTAAAAGGGTATATAATATTCAAGGTGCACATTGGGTCATTCAGAATAACTTCACACACACCCGCTACTGTGTATTTCCAAGTCTAATTCTGTCACTAAACCCATACCTGTCACCCAGCGCCTAAATACTAGGCCTCAAATTTATATCCTGCTAAATCTCTCGTTAACGCTGTCCTGTTGTGGCTGGGAAAGTTATTTAGTGTCCGTCAAAGCACATTTTTTGTTCTGGGTTGAAATACAATTCCCAATTTAGCAATTTCATAATTTAGTGGTTTCTGCTATATCAGAGCTATTTGAAATCTATCCCTAAAAGGGTATATAATATTCAAGGTGCACATTGGGTCATTCAGAATAACTTCACACACACCCGCTACTGTGTATTTCTAAGTCTAATTCTGTCACTAAACCCATACCTGTCACCCAGCGCCTAAATACTAGGCCTCAAATTTATATCCTGCTAAATCTCTCGTTAACGCTGTCCTGTTGTGGCTGGGAAAGTTATTTAGTGTCCGTCAAAGCACATTTTTTGTTCTGGGTTGAAATACAATTCCCAATTTAGCAATTTCATAATTTAGTGGTTTCTGCTATATCAGAGCTATTTGAAATCTATCCCTAAAAGGGTATATAATATTCAAGGTGCACATTGGGTCATTCAGAATAACTTCACACACACACGCTTCTGTGCATTTCCAAGTCTAATTCTGTCACTAAATCCATACCGGTCACCCAGCGCCTAAATACTAGGCCTCAAATTTATATCCCGCTGAATTTGAATACAATACATTGGGCCAAATAATATATTTGTTGTTGTGGTGAACCATAACAATGAGAAAAACATCTAGTAAGGGACGCGGACGTGGACATGGTCGTGGTGGTGTTAGTGGACCCTCTGGTGCTGGGAGAGGACGTGGCCGTTCTGCCACATCCACACGTCCTAGTGTACCAACTACCTCAGGTCCCAGTAGCCGCCAGAATTTACAGCGATATATGGTGGGGCCCAATGCCGTTCTAAGGATGGTAAGGCCTGAGCAGGTACAGGCATTAGTCAATTGGGTGGCCGACAGTGGATCCAGCACGTTCACATTATCTCCCACCCAGTCTTCTGCAGAAAGCGCACAGATGGCGCCTGAAAACCAACCCCATCAGTCTGTCACATCACCCCCATGCATACCAGGGAAACTGTCTCAGCCTCAAGTTATGCAGCAGTCTCTTATGCTGTTTGAAGACTCCGCTGGCAGGGTTTCCCAAGGGCATCCACCTAGCCCTTCCCCAGCGGTGAAAGACATAGAATGCACTGACGCACAACCACTTATGTTTCCTGATGATGAGGACATGGGAATACCACCTCAGCATGTCTCTGATGATGACGAAACACAGGTGCCAACTGCTGCGTCTTTCTGCAGTGTGCAGACTGAACAGGAGGTCAGGGATCAAGACTGGGTGGAAGACGATGCAGGGGACGATGAGGTCCTAGACCCCACATGGAATGAAGGTCGTGCCACTGACTTTCACAGTTCGGAGGAAGAGGCAGTGGTGAGACCGAGCCAACAGCGTAGCAAAAGAGGGAGCAGTGGGCAAAAGCAGAACACCCGCCGCCAAGAGACTCCGCCTGCTACTGACCGCCGCCATCTGGGACCGAGCACCCCAAAGGCAGCTTCAAGGAGTTCCCTGGCATGGCACTTCTTCAAACAATGTGCTGACGACAAGACCCGAGTGGTTTGCACGCTGTGCCATCAGAGCCTGAAGCGAGGCATTAACGTTCTGAACCTGAGCACAACCTGCATGACCAGGCACCTGCATGCAAAGCATGAACTGCAGTGGAGTAAACACCTTAAAACCAAGGAAGTCACTCAGGCTCCCCCTGCTACCTCTTCTGCTGCTGCCGCCTCGGCCTATTCTGCTGCTGCCGCCTCGGCCTCTTCCTCCGCCTCTGGAGGAACGTTGGCACCTGCCGCCCAGCAAACAGGGGATGTACCACCAACACCACCACCACCACCTCCGTCACCAAGCGTCTCAACCATGTCACACGCCAGCGTTCAGCTCTCCATCTCACAAACATTTGATAGAAAGCGTAAATTCCCACCTAGCCACCCTCGATCCCTGGCCCTGAATGCCAGCATTTCTAAACTACTGGCCTATGAAATGCTGTCATTTAGGCTGGTGGACACAGACAGCTTCAAACAGCTCATGTCGCTTGCTGTCCCACAGTATGTTGTTCCCAGCCGGCACTACTTCTCCAAGAGAGCCGTGCCTTCCCTGCACAACCAAGTATCCGATAAAATCAAGTGTGCACTGCGCAACGCCATCTGTAGCAAGGTCCACCTAACCACAGATACGTGGACCAGTAAGCACGGCCAGGGACGCTATATCTCCCTAACTGCACACTGGGTAAATGTAGTGGCAGCTGGGCCCCAGGCGGAGAGCTGTTTGGCGCACGTCCTTCCGCCGCCAAGGATCGCAGGGCAACATTCTTTGCCTCCTGTTGCCACCTCCTCCTTCTCGGCTTCCTCCTCCTCTTCTTCCACCTGCTCATCCAGTCAGCCACACACCTTCACCACCAACTTCAGCACAGCCCGGGGTAAACGTCAGCAGGCCATTCTGAAACTCATATGTTTGGGGGACAGGCCCCACACCGCACAGGAGTTGTGGCGGGGTATTGAACAACAGACCGACGAGTGGTTGCTGCCGGTGAGCCTCAAGCCCGGCCTGGTGGTGTGTGATAATGGGCGAAATCTCGTTGCAGCTCTGGGACTAGCCAATTTGACGCACATCCCTTGCTTGGCGCATGTGCTGAATTTGGTGGTGCAGAAGTTCATTCACAACTACCCCGACATGTCAGAGCTGCTGCATAAAGTGCGGGCCGTCTGTTCGCGCTTCCGGCGTTCACATCCTGCTGCTGCTCGCCTGTCTGCGCTACAGCGTAACTTCGGCCTTCCCGCTCACCGCCTCATATGCGACGTGCCCACCAGGTGGAACTCCACCTTGCACATGCTGGACAGACTGTGCGAGCAGCAGCAGGCCATAGTGGAGTTTCAGCTGCAGCACGCACGGGTCAGTCGCACTACAGAACAGCACCACTTCACCACCAATGACTGGGCCTCCATGCGAGACCTGTGTGCCCTGTTGCGCTGTTTCGAGTACTCCACCAACATGGCCAGTGGCGATGACACCGTTATCAGCGTTACAATACCACTTCTATGTCTCCTTGAGAAAACACTTAGGGCGATGATGGAAGAGGAGGTGGCCCAGGAGGAGGAGGAGGAGGAGGAGGAAGAGGGGTCATTTTTAGCACTTTCAGGCCAGTCTCTTCGAAGTGACTCAGAGGGAGGTTTTTGGCAACAGCAGAGGCCAGGTACAAATGTGGCCAGCCAGGGCCCACTACTGGAGGACGAGGAGGACGAGGATGAGGAGGAGGTGGAGGAGGATGAGGATGAAGCATGGTCACAGCGGGGTGGCACCCAACGCAGCTCGGGTCCATCACTGGTGCGTGGCTGGGGGGAAAGGCAGGACGATGACGATACGCCTCCCACAGAGGACAGCTTGTCCTTACCCCTGGGCAGCCTGGCACACATGAGCGACTACATGCTGCAGTGCCTGCGCAACGACAGCAGAGTTGCCCACATTTTAACCTGTGCGGACTACTGGGTTGCCACCCTGCTGGATCCACGCTACAAAGACAATGTGCCCACCTTACTTCCTGCACTGGAGCGTGATAGGAAGATGCGCGAGTACAAGCGCACGTTGGTAGACGCGCTACTGAGAGCATTCCCAAATGTCACAGGGGAACAAGTGGAAGCCCAAGGCCAAGGCAGAGGAGGAGCAAGAGGTCGCCAAGGCAGCTGTGTCACGGCCAGCTCCTCTGAGGGCAGGGTTAGCATGGCAGAGATGTGGAAAACTTTTGTCAACACGCCACAGCTAACTGCACCACCACCTGATACGCAACGTGTTAGCAGGAGGCAACATTTCACTAACATGGTGGAACAGTACATGTGCACACCCCTCCACGTACTGACTGATGGTTCGGCCCCATTCAACTTCTGGGTCTCTAAATTGTCCACGTGGCCAGAGCTAGCCTTTTATGCCTTGGAGGTGCTGGCCTGCCCGGCGGCCAGCGTTTTGTCTGAACGTGTATTCAGCACGGCAGGGGGCGTCATTACAGACAAACGCAGCCGCCTGTCTACAGCCAATGTGGACAAGCTGACGTTCATAAAAATGAACCAGGCATGGATCCCACAGGATCTGTCCGTCCCTTGTCCAGATTAGACATTAACTACCTCCCCTTAACCATATATTATTGGACTCCAGGGCACTTCCTCATTCAATCCTATTTTTATTTTCATTTTACCATTATATTGCGAGGCTACCCAAAGTTGAATGAACCTCTCCTCTGTCTGGGTGCCGGGGCCTAAATATATGCCAATGGACTGTTCCAATGTTGGGTGACGTGAAGCCTGATTCTCTGCTATGACATGCAGACTGATTCTCTGCTGACATGAAGCCAGATCCTCTGTTACGGGACCTCTCTCCTCTGCCTGTGTGCTGGGCCTAAATTTATGAAAATGGACTCTTACAGTGGTGGGTGACGTGAAGCCTGATTCTCTGCTATGATATGAAGACTGATTCTCTGCTGACATGAAGCCAGATTGTCTGTTACGGGACCTCTCTCCTCTGCCTGGGTGCTGGGCCTAAATATATGCCAATGGACTGTTGCAGTGGTGGCTGACGTGAAGCCTCATTCTCTGCTATGACATGCAGACTGATTCTCTGCTGACATGAAGCCAGATTGTCTGTTACGGGACCTCTCTCCTCTGCCTGGGTGCTGGGTAGTGTTGAGCGCGAATATTCTAAAAGCAAATTTTTTTCGCGAATATCGCAACTTCGCGATTTCGCGAATATTTCGAATATAGTGCTATATATTCGTAAAAACGAATATTCGTTTTTTGTTTTTTCCCCCCCCCCACAAAATTACAGTACACATATAATTGATTGTTTCCCAAAGGTCCAACAGCTCAGATCTTACTCACATTGCCTAGAAAGTGATTGAGGCGCGAATCTTCGTAAGGCGATTTTATTAGCGCACATGCGAATATCGGCACGTCCCAGAACAGAGGCAAAGGGCTTTGCATTCATACATTAGTGAATTGAGTTGCGAATCTTCGTAAGGCGATTTTATTAGCGCACATGCGAATATCTACACTTGTCCCAGAACAGAGGCAAGGGCTTTGCATTCATACATTAGTGATTGAATTGAGCTGCGAATCTTCGTAAGGCGATTTTATTAACGCAAATGCAAATATCTACACTTGTCCCCAGAACAGAGAGGCAAAGGCCTGTGCATTCATATAGTATAGCACCATATTCGCGAATACGTAGAACTTCGTAAAATTCGATTTACGAATATTCGTATTTTTTATTTTACTTTCCACCTTACAGATTACATTGATCTGTACTCTGTCAACTACTGTCATCACCCCCCACTGTATCTCGATTGATTCCCAAAAGTCTCACATTCCCTAGAAAGTGATTGAGGTGCGAATCTTCGTAAGGCGATTTTATTAGCGCACATGCGAATATCTACACTTGTCCCAGAACAGAGGCAAAGGGCATTGCATTCATACATTAGTGATTGAATTGAGTTGCGAATCTTCGTAAGGCGATTTCATTAGCGCACATGTGAATTTTGCATAGCATATGTATTATGCGATGCGAAAATTCGAATTATCGCATATGCGAAATAATAACGAATTTGAATAATCGCGAATATTTTACGAATATTCTTTCGAATATTCACAAAATTTCGCGAATTCGAATATGGGACATGCCGCTCAACACTAGTGCTGGGCCTAAATTTATGACAATGGACTGTTGCAGTGGTGGGTGACGTGAAGCCTGATTCTCTGCTATGACATGCAGACTGATTCTCTGCTGACATGAAGCCAGATTGTCTGTTACGGGACCTCTCTCCTCTGCCTGGGTGCTGGGCCTAAATATATGCCAATGGACTGTTGCAGTGGTGGCTGACGTGAAGCCTCATTCTCTGCTATGACATGCAGACTAATTCTCTGCTGACATGAAGACAGATTCTCTGTTACGGGACCTCTCTCCTCTGCCTGGGTTCCGGGGCCTAAATATCTGAGAATGGACTGTTCCAGTGGTGGGTGACGGGAAGCCAGATTCTCTGCTATGGGACCTCTCTCCAATAGATTTTGGTTCATTTTTATTTATTTAATTTTTATTTTTATTCATTTCCCTATCCACATTTGTTTGCAGGGGATTTACCTACATGTTGCTGCCTTTTGCAGCCCTCTAGCCCTTTCCTGGGCTGTTTTACAGCCTTTTTAGTGCCGAAAAGTTCGGGTCCCCATTGACTTCAATGGGGTTCGGGTTCGGGACGAAGTTCGGATCGGGTTCGGATCCCGAACCCGAACATTTTCGGGAAGTTCGGCCGAACTTCTCGAACCCGAACATCCAGGTGTTCGCTCAACTCTAGTTATCAGCACTTAAAGTGACACTGGTCAGATTTGCAAAAAATGGCCTGGTCCTAAGGTGTAAAAAGGCTGTGTCCTTAAGGGGTTAAAGGAGACTAGTATCCCCTCTATGTGATTTCCTGTTTCTGTTCTTTCTTCCAGTGTGACTTAATCCTCTTTATTGGCTGGATTACATATGATCTACGTTCCTAGTTTCCAGTTACAGCATCGCAGTTCCAGTTCCTCCGGTTTCTCGAATTCTGTTTTCCAAGGTTCCTGAAGAGTTGGAGTGGCATCCGCCAAGAAAGAGGAGGGTTTCCTGTGACAGAGACTATATATAGGGGACCATGTGGGAGGGGTTTGTTACCATGGAGATATGCTAATCTCTTAAGTTTTTTCTTTGCTGCTGTGGTTTTGTAGTAAAGGAAGATATAGCAATACTCGCCTCCGTGTCTTTAATAAAATCATGACTTTACGTCATAAATTAGTAAAATCATCCAATTATTCTGCATTGTTTTTGGACTATCACACAAATGACTACTCTAAGGCTGGGTTCACACAGGCGAGATTTCTGCGCGTGTGCAATGCGTGAGGTAAACGCGTTGCACGCGCACTGAATCCGGACCCATTCACTCCTATGGGGCTGTGCAGATGAGCGGTGTTGCTCTATATTGTGCGTTTTTTACGCCATGCAGGCCCCATAGAAGTGACAGGAGCTGCGTGAAAATCGCAAGCATCTGCAAGCAAGTACAGATGCGGTGCGATTTTCACGCATGGTTGCTAAAATGAAAGTCTATTCACTGTATTATGGTTATAAGGGAAAATAATAGTATTCTTTAATACAGAATGCTTAGTAGAAGGTCAATTGAGGGTTAATTTATATTAAAAAAAATTGAACTCTCCTCCAATTGATCGCATAGCTGCCGGTCTCCTGTTCTTTCTTCAGGACCTGTCAAAGGACCTGTGGTGACATCACTGTGCTCATCACATAATACATCACATGATCCATCACCATGGTGATGGACCATGTGATGAGCTCAGTGATGTCACCACAGGTCCTGAAAACAGAACAGGAGATCGGCAGCTACGCGATCAATTGGAGGAGGTGAGTTAATTATTTTTTTTATTTTTTAACCCTCAATTGACCCTCTTCTATGCATTCGGTATTAAAGAATGCTATTATTTTCCCTTATAACCATGTTATAGAATACTGAACCCAAACCCAAAATTCTGTGAAGAAGTCCGGGTTCGGGTCTGGGTACCAAACATGTCTATTTTTCTCACGCGCGTGCAAAACGCATTAAAATGCTTTGCACTCGCGGGGAAAAATCACTCATGTTCCCGCAACGCCCCTGCATGTTTTCCCGCAACGCCCGTGTGAACCCAGCCTAAGAGACCTATCTGAGGGAGAACTCATACCGCTTGAACACATGCAAAGTGACCTATTACAGGCATTTGTAGATTGCCTTCCCTATAGGGGAAAAATGTCATGAAGAAAACGCTAGAGAAAAGGCATTGTTTGCAAAATAACGCATAAAAAAAGTGTCCTGAAAAGGCCGCATGCAGTTATTCTGGAGTTTTTATAGACCTCAAAAAAATTACCAGTCCAGATTTGTGTGTATAGGGGCCCGTACTGTGTTATGATGCAGAGCTCCAAATCCCAATGCATGGACATCAGCATGTGAGCTTACTGCATAAGGGTACTTTCACACTAGCGTTTTTCTTTTCCAGCACAGAGTTCCGTCCTAGGGGCTCTATACCGGAAAATAACTGATCAGTTTTATCCCCATGCATTCTGGATGGAGAGAAATCCGTTCAGGATGCATCAGGATGTCTTCAGTTCAGTCACTGAACGGCGTTTTGGATGAAGGAAATACCGTAGCATGTTGCCAGAATGCGGCATTAATTTACATTAAAATTTATTAGTGCCAGATCCGGCATTAAAAATACCTCAAAGCCGGATCAGTCCTTCCGGTCTGCGTATGTGAAGAAAAAATATAATGGATCTATTTCTCCGGAGAGACAAATCCGTTCTTGCAATGCATTTGTAAGACGGATCTTCTACGGAACTGCTTGCCGGATCACTATGTCGCAAGTGTTAAAGTAGCCTAAGGCATAAAAGTATGTAGGAAACTCCTAAACTCCCTCTAGTGGTGGCTGCAGGCATTGAGCATGTGATATTATAAATCAAGGCCTGGCTATGCACATGACTTGGAGCTTTTTATCAGTACAAAAGCCATAAACATCTAAATCAAGAAATAACTTCAAGGTCACAAATACGTGTTCGGTCTGAATGGTATGATATAATAATTAGGTAGTAAAAAAATGATACGCTGCTATTGACACCCATGTGTACAGACGGAATCTAGGGCCTCATGCACACAGACGCATCACAGCTTCTTTTTGTACGGATCCATGATAGGAAATTACTATTAATAGATTATATATATATATATATATATATATATATATATAATATAGATAATAATAATAGGGCACCCATAGAATGCATGGTGCCATTACTGCACCTCTGTATGTCCTCCTTTATTCATAAAGGATTCTACAAAATAGATGTTAAGATGTTAGCATCGCTTTTAGGGGAGGATACTGCAATATATACTGCATTAGTATGAGCACGGTACTATTTTTTTCTTTACCCTGTATATTTGAGGTATTGTATAGTGGCACACAGAATCCCCGTGGCTCCATATTTCAAAGTCATAGCTGTGCTTTGCTGGAATTAGATTTTTCCTTCTGCCTGCATCAAGTACAATGAAGATAGGGGAAGCCTAGAATGCTTAAAGGGAACCTGTCACCATGAAAATGCAGTGTAATCTGCAGTCAGCATGTTATAGAGCAGGAGGAGCTGAGCAGATTGATATATAATTTTACAGGGGAAAGATTCAGTAAAACTTGTATTTTATTCATTAAATTCTTGCTCATTCTGGGCTTTCAAGTCAAGTTTGTGGTCATATTCGGCGACTGACAGCCTTCCCTCTATGACTGTGTATACAGAGATAACTGTCAATCACTGATAGGACCACCTCCTTGACTTCAAAGCCCAGAATGAGCAGGAATTTAAATGTATGAAATACAAGTTATACTCACTCTTTTCCAACAAAAGTATATACCAATCTGCTCAGCTCCTTCTGCTCTGTTACATGCTATCAGTATATTGCACTGCATTTCCATGGTGATAGGTTCCTATAAACAGGATAGGATGTAAAAATGTTAGTAAGCAATACACATACAGTTGCAAGAAAAAGTATGTGAACCCTTTGGAATGATATGGATTTCTGCACAAATTGGTCATAAAATGTGATCTGATCTTCATCTAAGTCACAACAATAGACAATCACATTCTGCATAAACTAATAACACACAAATAATTAAATGTTACCATGTTTTTATTGAACACACCATGTAAACATTCACAGTGCAGGTGGACAAAGTATGTGAACCCTTGGATTTAATAACTGGTTGAACCTCCTTTGGCAGCAATAACTTAAACCAAACGTTTCCTGTAGTTGCAGATCAGACATGCACAACGGTCAGGAGTAATTCTTGACCATTCCTCTTTACAGAATTGCTTCAGTTCAGCAATATTCTTGGGATGTCTGGTGTGAATCGCTTTTTTGAGGTCATGCCACAACATCTCAATTGGGTTGAGGCCAGGACTCTAACTGGACCACTCCAGAAGGCGTATTTTCTTCTGTTTAAGCCATTCTGTTGTTGATTTACTTCTATGCTTTGGGTCGTTGTCCTGTTGCAGCACCCATCTTCTGTTGAGCTTCAGCTGGTGGACAGATGGCCTTAAGTTCTCCTGCAAAATGTCTTGATTAACTTGGGAATTCATTTTTCCTTTGATGATAGCAATCCATTCAGGCCCTGACACAGCAAAGCAGCCCCAAACCATGATGCCCCCACCACCATACTTCACATTTGGGATAAGGTTTTGATTTTGGTGTGCTGTGCCTCTTTTTCTCCACACATAGTGTTGTGTGTTTCTTCCAAACAACTCAACTTTGGTTTCATCTGTCCATAGAATATTTTGCCAGTACTGCTGTGGGACATCCAGGTGCTCTTGTGCAAACTGTAAACGTGCAGCAATGTTGTTTTTTTTGGACAGCAGTGGCTTCCTCTGTGGTATCCTCCCATGAAATCCATTCTTGTTTAGTGTTTTACGTATCGTAGATTCGCTAACAGAGATGTTAGCATATGCCAGAGACTTTTGTAAGTCTTTAGCTGACACTCTAGGATTCTTCTTCACCTCACTGAGCAGTCTGCGCTGTGCTCTTGCAGTCATCTTTACAGGACGGCCACTCCTAGGGAGAGTAGCAGCAGTGCTGAACTTTCTCCATTTATAGACAATTTGTCTTACCGTGGACTGATGAACAGCAAGGCTTTTGCAGATACTTTTATAACCCTTTCCAGCTTTATGCAAGTCAACCATTCTTAATCGTAGGTCTTCGTTCGAGGCATCATTCTCATCAGGCAATGCTTCTTGTGAGAAGCAAACCCAGAACTGATGTGTGTTTTTTATAGGGCAGGGCAGCTGTAAGCAACACCTCCAATCTCATCTCATTGATTGGACTCCAGTTGTCTCACACCTCACTCCAATTAGCTCTTGGAGATGTCATTAGTCTAGGGGTTCACATACTTTTTCCACCTACACTGTGAATGTTTACATGGTGTGTTCAATAAAAACATGGTAACCATAAATTCTTTGTGTGTTATTGGTTTAAGCAGACTGTGATTGTCTATTGTTGTGACTTAGATGAAGATCAGATCACATTTTATGACCAATTTGTGCACAAATCCATATAATTCCAAAGGGTTCACATACTTTTTCTTGCAACTGTATATTCTGGTTTTAAAAAAACACCCATTTTGGGCAAGACCCTACATTTTGGGCCTTTGCTGCATTTGTCACAGTCAAATACAACCAGTCAATACTGCAGTTACATTGTTGGTTGACAAATTAAAAAATGTTAGGACCGTGAAGTAATTGTGTTGTGTGACCTCAAGAAATGTTTCCTCTTTATGACACGGGCACTGCCTTACTCTCAGTGAACTTAATTGTTAACTATTGGCAGTTACCTTGTCGCCTGGCATAAACCATCTGTTAGTTTGGTGGGTGAAACCAAAGAATGAGGAGAGCGTCAAATAAGGGACTTGGCCCCGGTCGTGGTTCTGCTGGTGGAGCTCCTGTTGCAGGGAGAGGACGTGGTCTATCTGTGCCAGCTACACGCACAAGTGAAACACCTTCCTCAGGTGCGAGTAGGCGACAGAACCTTCAGCAGTACATGGGAGGACCACCGCAGCACGTCTCGGATGATGATGAAACACAGGTGCCAACTGCTGTGGCTTTCTGCAGTGTGCAGACTGACAAGAAGGGCAGGGGGAAAGACTAAGTGGAAGATGATGTGGAGGACGATGAGGTCCTCGACCCCACATGGAATCAAGGTCATGCGAGTGACCTGTGTAGTTCGGAGGAAGAGGCGGTGGTCGCACAGAGCCACCAGCACAGCAGAAGAGGGAGCAGGGTGCAAAAGCAGAGCGCCCGTCCCCTAGACAGTACGCCTGCTACTGCCCACCGCACCAAAAGACCTAGCACACCAAAGCCAGCTCCAAGGAGTTCCCTGGCGTGGCAGTTCTTCAAGACACGAATGATTTGCACGCTGTGCAGTCAGAGCCTGATGCAAGGCATAAACGTTCTCAACCTGAGCACAACCTGCATGACCAGGCATCTAAGTGCTAAGCACGAGCAGTGGAGTAGACATCTCAAAAACAAAGAAAGATCTCTAGCTCCTCCTGCTTCCTCTTCTGCTGCAGTCTCGGCCTCTCCATCCACCTCTGGAGTGACAGTGGCACCTGGCACCATGCAAACAGAGGATCTGCCAGCAACGCCACCACCTGGGTCACCAAGCATCTCCACAATGTCCCATGGAAGCGTTCAACTCTCTATCTCCCAAACACTGGAGCGGAAGAGGAAGTACCCCCCTACCCACTGGCGATCCCTGCCCTGAATGCCAGAATTTCAAAATGACTGGCCTTTAAAATGCTGTCATTCCGTCTGGTGGAGACAGAGAGTTTTAAAAGCCTTATGGCGATGGCTGTCCCACAGTACGTCGTGCCCAGCCGCCACTACTTTTCCAGGTGAGCCATCCCTTCCCTGCACAACCAAGTGGGGGACAAAATCAGGTGTGCACTGCGCAACGCCATCTGTGGCAAGGTCCATCTAACTACGGATACGTGGACCAGTAAGCACGGTCAGGGACGTTATATCTCCCTAGCAAAACACTGGATAAATGCAGTGTCGGCTGGGCCTGAGGCGGATAGCAGTTTGGCGCATGTCCTTCCACCACCTAGGATTGCAGGGCGCATCTGTTTGCCTTTGCTTTCTCCTTCTACTCCGCTTCCTCATCCTCTACCGCCTCCTTATCCAGTCAGCGTAACACCTTTACCACCAACTTCAGCACAGCCAGGGGTAAATGAGAGCGAGCAGTTTTAAAACTTATCTGTTTGGTGGACAAACCCCACACCGCGCAGGAGCTGTGGACGGGCATGGAACAAGAGACCGATGAGTGGTTGGTGCCAGTGAGCCTCAAGCCCAGCCTAGTGGTGTGCGATAATAGGCAAAATCTCGTAGCAGCTCTGGGACTAGCCGGTTTGATGCACATCCCTTGCCTGGTGCATGTGCTGAATTTGGTGGTGCAGAGGTTCCTTAAAAATTACCCCGATATGTCAGAACTGCTGCAGAAAGTGCGGGCTGTCTGTGCGCGCTTTCGGCATTCTCACCCTGCTGCTGCTCGCCTGTCAGCGCTGCAGCGTAACTTTGGCCTTCCCACTCACCGCCTCATATGCGACGTGCCCACAAGGTGGAACTCCACCTTGCACATGCTGGCCAGACTGTGCGAGCAGCAGCAGGCGATAGTGGAGTTTCAGCTGCCGCATGCACTGGTGAGTCGCTCTGCAGAACAGCACCACTTCACCACCAATTAATGGGCCTCATTGCGAGACCTGTGTTCCTTGTTGCGCTGTTTCGAGTACTGCACCAACATGGCCAGTGCCGATGACACCACTCTCAGCGTTACTATCCCACTTCTATGCCTCCTTGAAAAGATTCTTCGGGCGATGATGGAAGAGGATGTGGCACAGGAGGAAGAGGAATCATTTCATAGAGTTTCAGGCCAGTCATTCACAAGTGGCTCTGAGGGTGGGTTCCTGCACCCACAATCGCCAGGTACACAATTGTCCAGCCAGGGCACAGTTCTGGAGGATAACGAGGTGGAAGATGAGGAGATGGAGGAGGAGGAACAGTGTTCACAGCAGGCTGGCACCGAAACCAACTAATAGCCATCACCGGTGTGTAGCTGGGGGGATACAGAGGACACAGACAATACATTTTCCACAGAGGACAGCTTGTCGTTGCCTCTGGGCAGCCTGGCATACATGAGCGATTACACACTGCAGAGTCTCCGCAACTGCCGCCGAGATGCCCACATTCTAACTTGTGCTGATTACTGGGTGGCCACGCTGCTGGATCCCCGTTACAAGGACAACGTACCGTCCTTAATTCTGTCACTAGAGCGTGATCGTAAGATGCGCGAGTACAAGCACACGCTGGTAGACACGCTGCTGGTGGCATTCCCACCTGACAGCGGGGGCACAGTGGAAGCACAAGGCGAAGGCAGAGGAGGAGGAAGAGGTCACCAACGCAGCTGGGGCACCGCCGGCACCTCAAAAGGCAGGGTTAGCATGGCCAAAATGTGGAAAAGCTTTGTCAGCACGCCACAACAACCAGCACCACCAACTGATATGGAACGTCTTAGCAGGAGGCAGCATTTCAGCAACATGGTGGAGCAGTATGTGTGCACACGCCTACACGTACTGAATGACGTGCCTGCCCCCTTCAACTCCTGGGTCTCCAAATTGGGCACATAGCCTGAGCTTGCCCTTTACGCCTTGGAGGTGCTGGCCTGCCCTGCAGCCATTGTATTATCTGAACGTGTGTTTAGCACGGCAGGGGGCGTTATCACAGTCAAGCGCAACCGCCTGTCCACTGCCAATGAGGACAAGCTCACATTCATTCAAATGAACCAGGCATGGATCCCACAGGACTAGTCCATACCTTGTGCAGAATATACATGTATAACGGCCTTACCCAGCCATTGTTATAATACAGCGCAATTGCTCATTGTTGTATTTTTTATATTTCCCACTCTTTTGGGGTGTACCCTAATAAAAAATAAAAATAAAAAAAAACACATTAAAACCAAAAGCTAGTGTTGGCTACCTCGTCCTCCTCCACCGCCACTTTAACCTACACCGCTACGTCAACCTCTTCCTCAACCTCCAACTCCATATGGACCGCCACCTCATACATCAAGATTTATTTTTTTATTTGTACGTATTTTTTTTTATGTCATTTCACTAATTTGTCTGTTACATTTTCGGGTGAAATTCACCAATTTTTGGCTGTGATATACCCCTGCTCTACCTAGCCGACAGATAAGAAAATTTCACTAATTTGTCTGTTACATTTTCGGGTGACATTCACCAATTTTTGGCTGTGATATACCCCTGCCCTATTTAGTAGACAGGTAAACAAATTTCACTAATTTGTCTGTTACATTGTCGGGTGACATTCACCAATTTTTGGCTGTGATATACCCCTGCCCTATTTAGTAGACAGGTAAACAAATTTCACTAATTTGTCTGTTACATTGTCGGGTGACATTCACAAATTTTTGGCTGTGATATACCCCTGCTCTACCTAGTAGATAGGTTAATAATTTAACGCGTGGAACCCTGATTCGCCGCTAACCGTGATCAACATGGTACATGCAGAAAAGAACATCGAAAGTTGATAGAGAAGATATCCAATTGGATTGTGGACGTCACGGGGACGTGCAATCAGGCAGAAGTTATCTAGAGTCAACAAAGCGGCAGCAGGGCCTCTCCTGTCTAACGTTTCCAAATCCAAAATACCCCAGTGACATTCCCTATAATTTTTAGTTAATCATTCCAATAACAGGGCATCTTAAGAGTCCTGTATTGTTATTTATCGTCACTATGTCCCCGAGTCGGGAGTGGGCAATTGCCGTGCACCCCCTCTTTTCATTCGATCTTTCCGCTTTGATAACTTCTCCCACATTTACGCTCAATCACATTTAATTTCATACACTTTCACCTCCCTTGGATGTGGTAATTAACGCATGGAACCCTGATTCGCCGCTAACCGTGATCAACATGGTAGGTGCAGAAAAGAACATTGAAAGTTGATAGAGCAGATATACAATTGGATCGTGGACATCACGGGGACGTGCGACATGGTGGAGCAGTATGTGTGCACACGCCTACACATACTGACTGATGGGCCCCTTCAACTTCTGGGCATATGGCCTGAGCTTGGCCTTTACGTCTTGGAGGTGCTGGCCTGTCCTGCAGCCAGTGTATTGTCTGAACATTTGTTTAGCACGGTTGGAAGGGGTTATCACAGGTTATATTTCCCAATGTTTTGGGGTGTACCCTAATTTAAACAAAAAAATTATTAAAAATAAAACCAAAAAGCAGTGTAGGCTACCTCCTCATCCTCCACCACAGCTTCCACCTACACCGCCACATCCACCGCCTCCTCAACCTCCTACTCCATACCTCGTCATCCAAGATCAAGATTATTTTTTCTTTTTATGTATTTTATGTTATTTTAAGTAATTTCCCTATCCACATTTGTTTGCAGAGCACTTGCCATTCTCTTAACCACATTTTTCTGCCATTTGCAGCCCTCTAGCCCTTTCCGTGACTTTTTTACAGCCATTTTAGTGCTCCAAAGTTTGGGTCCCCATTGACTTCAATGGGGTTCGGGGTCAAGTTCGGGTCCCGAACTCGAACTTTTTTGTGAAGTTCGGCTGAACCCGTCAAACCCGAACATCCAGGTGTCCGCTCAACTCTAATCGCTACCACAACATATCCTTGCATCAAGGAATAATCTTTACCCAAAGCTGTTTGAGAGAAGGTGGTTACTGGATTGTGAAAGGAAGAAAAGTTATAGCAAAGTATATAAGTAAATGTGTAGTCTGCAGAAAGGCACGTATACCTACAGAAGAACAAAGAATGGCAGATTTATCAGCAGATAGTGTAAACTAGGGGTGGGCGATATAGGCGATATGCAATATAAATTTGTGCCACGCTATGGATTTTGTGCATATCGCCTATATGACTACGGAGCGGTAGTGAAGATCGCTTACCATGGCAGCCAGGAGTCACGCTACTGAAGTCCTGGCTGCCATGGTATGTTAGTGAGCAGCATTATACTCATGTGCGCTGTGGCCGCCGGTCGCTCCTTCTTCTGTCTGTGCAGCGCATTGCTAATGCTTACAGCATTAGCAATGCGCCGCACAGACCTATGAGAAGGAGCGCCCGGTGGCCACGGCGCACGTGAGTATAATGCTGCTCACTAACATACCATGGCAGCCAGGACTTCAGTAGCAAGACTCCTGGCTGCCATGGTAATCGACCTTCACTACCGCTCTGTGGTAACCGATCGGAGCCCCAGCATTACAGGGGATGTGGGTTTGAGTTACCAGAGGGGGATGATAAGAGGGAGAGCCTGGGGGCACATGAGAGGCTGGGGGGATGATCAGAGGCTGGGGGGCACATGAGAGGCTGGGGGGATGATCAGAGGCTGGGGGGCACATGAGAGGCTGGGGGGCACATGAGAGGCTGGGGGGCTGATCAGAACCTGGGGGCACATGAGAGGCTGGGGGGCTGATCAGAGGCTGCGGGGCACATGAGAGGCTGGGGGGTGGATCAGGGGCTGGGGGGCGGATCAGAGGCTGGGGGGCACATGAGAGGCTGGCTGCCATGGTCAGCTCCCTGCTGTTGTGTGCACAAAGCACAGGGCAGCAGAGAGAGTGTAAAGTCCTATTCACCCTAAAAGAGCTCTATTAGGGTGAATATGACAAGGGTTCTAGCCCTTAAGGAGGCTAATAGTTATTAAATAAAAAGTACCCCCCCCCCCAAATATAGAAAACAATATATTGCGATATATATCGCATATCGCACATGCTTAAAATTATATGGCAATATAGATTTTAGGCCATATCGCCCACCCCCAACTGTAAACCCATCACCACCATTTCTATATAGCGGAATGGATTGTTTTGGCCCATTCATCACTAAGCAAAACCGCAAGGAGTACATGAGATATGGACTAATATTTACATGTCTGAGTTCCAGAGCGATTCACCTGGAAATGTTAGAAGATATGTCAACTGGCGCATTAATCAACGCCTTGAGATCTTTCATAGTCATTAGAGGTACCATCAGAAAGCTTAGATCTAATTTTGTCGGAGCTAAGAATGAATTGAAGAAAGCTCTAAAAGAGATCGATAAAGAAAAAGTAACTGAGTATTTGTTAGAGAAACAGTGTGATTTTCATATGAATGCTCCACATGCAAGCCATACAGGAGTTTGGGAAAGATAAATCAGAACTGTGAGAAATGTGTTAGGTTCAGTGTTAAAAATAACGCCGGAAGAATAGATGATGCTTCACTTAGGCCCCTATTCTATATAGTAATGTCTATTGTTAACAGTCGTCCACTTACAGTTGATAACATCAACGACCCAACAAGTTTGGACCCTTTAACTTCCAACTATCTACTTCACCTTAAGTCTGATTACATACGGCCACCCCCTGGCAAGTTCACCAAAGTGGATTTATATGCCAGAAGTAGATGGCGAAGAGTTCAACATCTATCAGAACAGTTTTGAAATAGATGGAGGAAAGAGTACTTAGCCAATCTTATGCTAAGAAGTACTGTAAATGGCAAACACCCAGAAGAAATGTCCAAGTTGGTGACATAGTGTTAGTGAAAGAAGACGATTTACCTAGAAGTCAATGGATATTGGCCAAAGTTCTAGAAGTTCAGAAGGATGAAGACAAACTAGTAAGAAGAGTGTTGTTACAAATAGGAGACTCAAAACGTGACAAAAAAGGAAAACGTCTCACTACTCCACTCAAGTTGGAACGTCCTATACAGAAGTTAGTTGTTCTACTTGAGACTGATAAAAGACACTTGGAAGTGGAGAATCTGATGCAAAATTCCTCAAATTCATGTTCAAGTCCTACCACTAAGAACATAGAATTATAGGTAATTTTGGTGGGAGTGTATCTGGCCAGCTAAGACCTGTCCTATGTTGCTATGTGTCCTATGTCCGCAGAAAATCACGGAAAATGGAACAACGGACATGGGACACAACAACGGTCGTGTGCATGAGGCCTTAATCTGTTGTTGAGGGCAGAAGTCTAGACCAATCACAGCCAGCTTCTCACACACCTAGAGTTTTCACCAATCACAGCCAGCCTCACACACAGCCTGTCTGGGAATTCCCCTAGCAGGAGCTGCTAGAATCATTATTCACCAGATCCAGGAGCTGAAGAGACATTCACTCCACTGAGAGCTGTGTTCTTATGGAGGCAGAGAGGCCAAAATAGGTATTTAAATCAGTTATATAATGTTCCTACTATTAGTATAGTGATTAGAACTGTATACTGAACCAGTTATATGTGTGTTTACTTACAGTTCCACTAAATACAAATTGCAAATTCAAATTGCAAGCTACATTACAAACTACAAAGTTCACAATTCAAATTCCATATTGCAATCCAAATAGCATACAACCATACCAGATCATACTCAACCAATCTGAAAATAGTTACTGCAAACTGCAAACCAAGTTTCGCCAGTAGAACTGTTAAATCTTAGATATACCTCTTAGAGAGATCATATAGTGCTTAAATAACTTAAAGTAAGAGTACAGATACTCAAGAGAGAAATATATCCACCATTTTATGTTGAATGACAAGATTGAACAGTTGAACCACCATCTTATGCATACTGCCATTTTGTGATATATTTTCAACACATGTTTTGTACATGGACTCTCTGCTGCGGAGGCGGCAGTGTTATATATCAAGAAAAGTTGACGGAGGTCAAGGAGGGGATTATGCAAATCCAAGAAAAAGAGGACCTTAACATCGCATGAGCAACAATTACCCCCTCTTCCAAGAGGGAAGACTACAACAATATTAAATGACTTAAAGGGTTTCTACCACTTAGGTGTCACATATTTAGCTGTCAGACACTAGCGATCCGCTAGTGTCTGCTCTGGCCAACCATCCTAATATAATTGCTTTTGGGGCGGTGGTTTGGCTAAAAAAACTACTTTTATTAATATGCTAATGAGCCTCTAGGTGCTATGGGGGCGTCATTAGCACCTAGAGGCTCCGTCTACCTTTAGAAACTGCCGCCCCCAGCGCGTCCCTCCAGCCCGCCCATCTCCTCCTGAATGCGATCCTCGTATGTATTCTGCGCATGCGCAGTAAATGTCTGACAGCTTCCCTGCTCAGACATCTCCACTGCGCCTGTTCCTCGGAGCACTATGGCGTCATCGCGCAGGCGCAGTGGAGATGTCTGAGCAAGGAAGCGTCAGACATTCACTGCGCATGCGCAGAATACATACGAGGATCGCATTCAGGAGGAGATGGGCGGGCTGGAGGGACGCGCTGGGGGCGGCAGTTTCTAAAGGTAGACGGAGCCTCTAGGTGCTAATGACGCCCCCATAGCACCTAGAGGCTCATTAGCATATTAATAAAAGTAGTTTTTTTAGCCAAACCACCGCCCCAAAAGCAATTATATTAGGATGGTTGGCCAGAGCAGACACTAGCGGATCGCTAGTGTCTGACAGCCAAATATGTGACACCTAAGTGGTAGAAACCCTTTAACTTTGCTTTAAGCTCCTATATAATCAACCATCAATATTACAAAACTTGGCTGATGATGAACGCTGTGTATTTATGGATCTCATGGACCTTCTGCTGGAAAATGAATCAGACACAGAAATCTGAACAAGTTGGAATCTGACACCATACGAAAACTACAAGCGAATACCACTTTTGTCATCAAAGAAGCGGAAAAGGGTGGAAATGTGGTCCTATGGGACATGGATCTATACATACAGGAAGCAAATCGACAGCTTAAGAACCAAACTTTTTACACACCCTTGCCCTCTGATCCAACTATGGTGTTCAAGAAGAAATTGGACCAGTTATTGAAGGCAGCCCGGGAGATGTTTGTAATCACCAAAAAGGAGCACCAATTTTTGGAGTCCTGGGGCTACCATCCTATGTCCGGGATTCCCTTCATCTGATCGAGATGCTGGAACATGTGTCATTTACATCTGACGTACTACTGGTGACCTGTGATGTTGAGTCTTTGTACACCAGCATAGCGCACAAAGATGGGATTGGGGCTGCCACGTATTTCTTGGAGGGGTCGGTCTCTGCAGAGGCAGCCCACCACGCATTCTTGGGTTCCAAGGAGACTTGTGTCCAATTTATTGATACACTAAACGAGAATAATTTGAATATCGGTTTAACATACACTATCTCAGAGGATGCAGTCGATTTCCTGGACCTAAGAGTACGCAGAGAGGAAGAACGGATCGTTACCTGCCTCTTTCGAAAAAGCACCGCCACCAACAGTCTGTTGCATTACAGGAGCTTTCATCCGGCACACATGAAAAATTGAATACCGAAAGGCCAATTTTAATACTACGCCGTAATTGCACACACTTGACCGACTTCAGGACAGCCTCAGCGGATTTATCATCACGCTTCAAGGATAGGGGCTACCCCAAGAAAATTGTATCCCATGCCTCTGAGGATGCCAAGGAGGATGCCAAGAGCTCCGATCGAACCAAGCTGTTCACCCCAAGACCCAAAATCAGGGATGGCAAAATACACCTTATCACCCGTTCTAACAATCAGTGGGCGGCACTCTATAAGATCTTGGAGAACCATTGGTTCCTGCTTATGTCCGATCAAAGGCTGCTGCCCTATGTGGATAACAAACCAAAGATCATTGCACGCAAGGCACCTTCTCTCAAAGACCAACTTGTACGAAGTCATTTTCAGCGGCCTACACGAGGGCTGGGAAGAGGGGTCAGATTGAAAGGGAAACAAATCCGTGTGGCCAATGCAATGTTTGTCCATTTATGTTGGGCAAGGACAACTTCACAAATGACAAGCAATGTATACGCCTCAATCACTACGTTAACTGTCGTACTAGGAACATCGTATACGGTATAATCTGTCCATGTGGGAAAATATATGTGGGGCAAACCTCACAAGAATTGCGGAAACGGATACAGCAACATATGTCCAACATCACCCTGGCTGCCCAGGATAGGGCTGAAAAGGAGAAACCTCTCACTTCAGTGGCTACACACTTTTTGGATCACCATGGTGATTTTCACATTCGTTGTTTCTTGCGTTTATCTGCACAAGATCACTGGTTCTTTTTTTCCCGGAATATATATGTAGTTTTTCTCTTCCCTCTACCTGGAGCAGCTCAGCATTAAATATAAAGGATCTTTCTGGTTTGCCGTCTGGGATCCCTCTACGTGGATGTATAGCGCAGGATTTATTGCTTATGTTTCATGCATGCATACATAGTGATCTTTTGGACTATACTATTTCAATCCAATATTTGTAATCATAACTTTTGTACACAATATTCTCCTTCTCCTTTGGCCCCCGTTTCTTTTTTTTTTTTCTATATGAGAAAACTACCAATATATAAATAATAAATAAAAATAAAAATAATCATATAGATAGGGTATAATGCAGAGAACATACGAAATTATATATATGAAAAATATGCAAATAATAAAAAATTATAATAAATAATTATAATAAATAATACAAAAAATATATAAATATAAAAAAAAACAAAAAAGAAAAAGAGAGAAAAAATTAAAAACTAAAAATAATGAATAGTGCATAGAATATATAAAAAATAAAACATAGGGAATGGAAAGTAAAATACAAAAAACACTAATATAAATGATAATCAAAAAATATATAAAATTAAAAAGTAATATATAATAAAGTGCACAACTAAAGATAATAATATAAAATATATGAAAAATAAACAAAAAATAAACAATAAAAAATAAAATAATATAGCACAGTGAGAGAGGGAGCAGGAATGAGTAAAAATAATATTGTCACAAAAAATTAATTTAACTTCACCACATAATCACATATAAATAAATAATCGAATGGTTACACAACTAAGGACATTATTCAAATGTTAAAATAAGGGATATTAACTATGCAGTTTTGTACATAGGTTTAGTACTTTGTGTGGTGGTGAGTTGTATATACAATTTGGTGGTGCCATTAAAGTATAGGGCCAACTCAATATTTATGTTGCCCTGTATATTTGAATTCATCACGGCCATCAATGGTTTGCAATTCATTACCACATATTGTCTACTGGATGTATTTGGATTTTTATTAATCATGTAGATTTTTTTGATGTGATTTTTGTATGTATTTTGTTTTGTGTTCTTTGTATATATTCTTGATTTTCATTTTCTTTCTGTATATCATGTCTATTGGTGCTTTTCTTGAGTATAATTGATCATGTCCCATGGACTGACAGGTCCTAAGTATTGTTTATATATGTCAGCTATTTGTACATCTGTTTGCCCATCTTTCTTTTCTCCCCTTTCGGCTTTGGTTTGTTTTGTCCCCTCGCCCACAGGCATATTGCGCTCAAACTTTGTTATGGAATGTCCAGAATGTGGCACGCAGTGTGCGCCTTGTGAGCATGCGCACACTGCCGTTTCCGTCAATTGGAACGCAGGGCGTGCCTGCTCGGCGGCGCACATGCGAGTATGTCACTTCCGGCTCCCGTATGTTTCGGCATCTATTGGTAGCGATGTTAAACATGCATAGAAAGCATCAAAGCCCTCCCTCTTCACCTCCCATTGACCCCATGAGTGTGGGGTTGCCGCCCTCATGCTCCACGCTGCCGCCTATGAGACAGGTGAAAACAATTGTGATTAGTTCCTATCGTGTATATATATATATGAGCTTATGTGCTATTCAGGAACAGGCACTCTTGAGGAAGCCAGCAGAGCCTGGCGATACGCGTTGGGCTTGTTTCCTGACCACCACGCATACCCCCACTACGCTATCTTAAATAATAAGTATTATAGCTTTCTATTATTTCATTGTTGATGGATCTCATGCACTTTAATCTGGTGTATATTTGCATATGTGGGGGAATGTTCATGTTTCAGTGGTGAGTCAGGGGGGCATGTGTACATGATTGGTCCACATTGCCCGGATTCATTGTATACAATGTTTTTAACACATTTTTTGTTGTGTCTGTTGCTTTAAATAAATTTGATACTTTTTTAGATGTGCGGCTTGTATCTCGGTATTCTTTTTCTTTAAATTACATTGTGCATTACATACCGTGTGCCGGCACTCTTACCTTAATTTTGATGTGCCCCCATTCTTTGAATTACACCCCAGAGTGGTGTTACCACTCCTGCACCCTGCTACTGTCTTTAATGATCTAACATAAATGTCATCTTATGTATTTTGTTCTAGGTTCACCACAATGTGCATCTATAATATTGTTATGCAACTGTTATACATGTAATATGCCTGGTTCACCAGAAGGTGGCAGCATTACTGTCATTCTGTCATGCCCCGCCCTGACTATGTGCGGAGGTCGGCCAGAATAGCAGCACGAGTTTAGTGTTTTGTTTTGGAGCCGTGCTGGATCCGCCTCTCATCAGGTGCACTGGGTGGGGTCATTAGTTTAAATAGCACTCCATCCCAGTGCTCTGAGCGGATTATAGGAATCACTTTGGTCTTGGAAGCTAGGAAGGAAGGTTGTCTGTTCCAGCTCAGAAAGATAAGTGTGGTTTCAAGTTTCGTTGTTTGCTGTCTTGGTTGTTTTGTGTCATCTCTCCCATCCAGGTTCTGTGCGAGCAGGCTGCTCCTATTTCCCCTCTTCACCATCTCAGGAAATTTAGGGTGTTTCAGCCCAGACACGGGGACACATCATACCTACCACCAAGGTCTGCATGTGGGCTGAGCAGTGCAGGGAGAGAGGTCAGGGATTAGCTAGGAGGTGACCCTTCCCCTGCCTCTCGCCTAGAGCCTGGTTGGTGGTTTATCTGTGAGTCTGAGTGCACGTCCGCCGTGACATTATAATCCGCCTTAACTTTGACTGTCATTGCTCAGCGGTTTTTTGATGGCGTCAATTGAAGCATTAGTTGACCGCATGCAGGGGCTATCCCTAGAGGTTGTGGAGCTACGTGGTTCGGTCACACGGTGTCAGAATGCTCTGGCATCTGGTGCAGGTCAAATTTGTGTGGAGCCTAAAGTGTCTCTTCCTGATCGATTTTCAGGGGGTACGGATGACTTTATCCGTTTTAGAGAGTCCTGCAAATTGTACTTTCGGCTGCATCCATCGTCGTCAGGTGATGAGAGTCAGAGGATAGGTATAATTATTTCTCTGCTTAAAGGGGACGCGCAATCCTGGGCCTTTTCTCTGCAACCTGGTTCTCGGGCCCTCCGGTCGGTGGAGGAATTTTTTAAGGCTCTGGGATTAATCTACGATGACCCAGATCGGGTCTCGATGGCAGAGTCCAGATTACGTAATTTGTTTCAGGAGGAACATACTGCAGAGGCTTACTGTGTTGAGTTTAGGAGATGGGCTACTGAATCAGAGTGGAATGATCCCGCGTTACGTAGTCAGTTTTGTCAGGGGTTATCTGAAAGATTGAAGGATGCCCTTGCTTTTCATGAATACCCAGACTCTTTGGAGAACGCCATGTCTTTAGCAGTACGGCTAGATAGACGTATCAGAGAGAGGTGTAGGGCTCCCTCCGCGCAAGGGATCCCTTCTGTGAGTGGTTTCGTCTCTACTGCCTCCCCGGGTGATGTTACAGGTAACTCTGGGGTAGCGGAGGAACCCATGCAGTTGGGTCAGGTTTCTTGCCATTCTGATAGTAGAGACTTTAGGAAATTGCACAAACTATGTTACTATTGTGGAAAGAGTGGGTATTTTATTTTTGCTTGTCCTTATGTTAAACCGCAGGTGGAAGAGAAAAAGAAAAACAAAAAAAACTTCCCTGACACTTGGTAGCATGAATGGTGTGGTGGAGCAGGCAGGTATGCAAGCTCCCTGCAGTTCCCATTTTCTCCTTCCAGCTATGGTGGCGCTAGAGTCAAGAAAATCTTTTGTTAAAGTATTCCTTGATTGTGGTGCTGGGGTAAACCTAATTGACTTTCTTTTCCTTCAAAATCTAGGACTAAGTACTTGCACTTTAGAGAACGAGATTCGTGTTTTTGCAATTGATTCTTCCCTTCTTTCTCAAAGGAGCCTTACTCACATTGTTCATGGTATTCACTTAAGGGTGGGTGATTCACATGTTGAAATTATTTCTTGTTTTGTCAGGAAGGATTTGCCAGCTCCTATAGTTTTGGGGTTACCATGGTTGACTAAACATAACCCAATTATAGACTGGCAAGCGAGACAAATCATTGGTTGGAGTGAGTTTTGTTCGGATAATTGTCTTGGCACATCTATCTCTGGTGTTTCCATTACGGCTTTACCTTAGTATCTCTTAGATTTTGTGGATGTCTTTTCGGAGGGTGGGGCTCAGGAATTGCCCCCTCATCGAGACTATGATTGTCCAGTTAATCTCATTCCGGGGGCTAAGTTGCCAAAGTCTCTGCTTTACAACCTCTCTCAACCCGAAAGAGAGGTCATGCGAAAGTATGTCGCCGAGAGTTTGGCAAAAAGTCATATTAGACCATCTAAGTCTCCAGTGGCAGTAGGTTTGTTCTTTGTGAAGAAAAAGGATGGATCACTGAGACCGTGTTTGGATTTCCGGGAATTGAACCATATTACAGTCCGGCATCCATATCCCCTGCCTTTGATCTCTGATCTTTTTGATCAGATTGTTGGAGCAATTTGGAGAAGATGGGTGAGAGGTATAAACGAATGGCTGACAAGAGACGTGTGACTGGTCCGGACCTGTGTGTGGGTGATCTGGTGTGGTTGTCCACTAAAAATATCAAATTGAGAGTGCCATCTTGGAAACTGGGTCCAAGATTTATTGGTCCGTATAAAATTTCTGCGGTGATCAATCCTGTAGCGTTTCGGCTGGATCTTCCACAGACTTGAAGGATCCATGATGTGTTCCACAGGTCTTTACTAAAAAAATACGTGAAACTAGTGGAACCATCGCCATTGCCTCCTCCTCCTGTTCTAGTCGAGGAAAACTTGGAGTTCGAGATCCCCAGGATTCTCGACTCTAGAATTCTTTGGGGTTCCCTTCAGTACCTGGTGCACTGGAGGGGATACGGCCCTGAGGAGAGGATGTGGGTTCCGCCGCGGGATATCAATGCCAGCCGACTGGTGAGGGCTTTTCATAGGTCCCATTCGGATAAGGTTGGTCCGGGGTGTCCGGAGGTCACCTGTAGAAGGGGGGGTACTGTCATGCCCCGCCCTGACGATGTGCGGCGGTCGGCCAGAATAGCAGCATGAGTTTAGTGTTTTGTTTTGGAGCCGTGCTGGATCCGCCTCTCATCAGGTGCACTGGGTGGGGTCATTAGTTTAAATAGCACTCCATCCCAGTGCTCTGAGCGGATTATAGGAATCACTTTGGTCTTGGAAGCTAGGAAGGAAGGTTGTCTGTTCCAGCTCAGAAAGATAAGTGTGGTTTCAAGTTTCGTTGTTTGCTGTCTTGGTTGTTTTGTGTCATCTCTCCAATCCAGGTTCTGTGCGAGCAGGCTGCTCCTATTTCCCCTCTTCACCATCTCAGAGAATTTAGGGTGTTTCAGCCCAGGCACGGGGACACATCATACCTACCACCAAGGTCTGCATGTGGGCTGAGTAGTGCAGGGAGAGAGGTCAGTGATTTAGCTAGGAGGTGACCCTTCCCCTGCCTCTCGCCTAGAGCCTGGTTGGTGGTTTATCTGTGAGTCTGAGTGCACGTCCGCCGTGACAATTTCTGGCAGAGCTATCTTAGACAGAATGGAACTCACCATTCCATTCTCCCCCCTTTTGGGTAGAAGTGGGTGAGTCCTGCTTGCTACCAGAGAGAAAGAGATAAAGCAGAGTTGAGTTTGCCTGCCAGTTAATGCTAAATCCTGCTGGAACCAAGACAAAGCCTGAAAACTGTTTGAAGAAACGTTTATTCAAGTAAAGCTGCCATTGAACTTCTTCTCAAGGTCTGAACTCAAGTTATTCTTTCAAATCTCTCAAATATCCCCCTTATTTTTTGCTTCGGAGCCAAAGCCTGGGGTCCAGCCGTATCCAGGTAGGAGCACCGTGACATACATAAAGAGACATTTAGGCCGTACTACACCACTCGGCATTCCTATTAAACCTGGTTCGCAATAAGGGGCCCTGGGGGAGGCGCCCGTTCCAAGTGGGGACACCCCACTAACAGTTATATTATAAAGGTTATTCAAAATGAGAATTAAAACCTAATGGAATTTCTTATCTGTGAAATCAGGTGGACAACACTCTAACAGATATGTTACACTGTTTATTCACCCAATATAATAATCAAGGCCAAATGGAATTGCATATCTATGAAATCAGGTGGATACCACACTAAGGGTTATATTACACAGGTTATTCACCCCAATTTGAGAATAAAGGCGTAATAGAATTGCTTATCCATTAAACAAGATGGGCACTCAAATAATGGTTAGCTTGCGCAGCTTATTCACTACAATTTGAGAATAAAGATGGAATTGAATTGCTAGTAACATAGTTTATAATGAAAAAAAAGACATCTGTCCATCCAGTTCAGCCTGTTATCCTGCAAGTTGATCCAGAGGAAGGCAAAAAAAAACAACCTCTGAGATAGAAGCCAATTTTCCTCACTTTAAGGCTCCATTCACACGTCCGCAATTCTGTTACGCATTTTGTGGAACGGAATTGCGGACCCATTCATTTCTATGGGGACGCACGATGTGCTGCCCGGATCCGGAAATGCGGATCCTAACTTCTGGGTCCGCATTTCCGTTCCCCAAAAAAATAGAGCACATCCTATTCTTGTCCGCAATTGCGGACAAGATTAGGCATATTCTCTTATAGTGCCAGCACATTGCCGGTGTCCGTGTTTTGTGGATCCGCGGATCCGTGGATCTGCAAAACACACACGGATGTGTGAATGGACCCTAAGGGGAAAAAATTCCTTCTCAACTCCAATCAGGCAATCAGAATAACTTCCTGGATCAACAACTCATCTCTATAACTATAAACTGTAATATATTACACTCCAGAAATACATCCAGACCCCTCTTAAACTCTTTTAGTGAATTTACCATCACCACCTCCTCAGTAAGAGAGTTCCATAGTCTCACTGCACTTACCGTAAAGAATCCTCTTCTATGTTTGTGTAGAAACCTTCTTTTATCCAGACGCAGATGATGTCCCCTAGTCACAGTCACAGTCCTGGGGATAAAAAGATGATGGGAGAGATCTCTGTACTGCCCCCTGATATATTTATATATAGTAATTAGATCTCTCCTCAGTCGTCTTTTTCTAAATTGAATAACCCTAATTTTGATAATCTTTCAGGGTACTGTAGTCCCCCCATTCCAGTTATTACTTTAGTTGCCCTCCTCTGGACCCTCTCCAGCCCTGCTATGTCTGCCTTGTTCACAGGAGCCCAGAACTGTACACAGTACTCCATGTGTGGTCTGGCAAGTGATTTGTAAAGTGGTAGGACTATGGTTTCATTATGGGCATCTATGCCCCTTTTGATGCAACCCATTATCTTATTGCCCTTGGCAGCAGCTGCTTGATACTGGTTTCTACAGCTTAGTTTGCTGTTCACCAAAATTCCTAGGTCCTTTTCCATGTCAGTGTTACCCAGTGTTTTACCATTTAGTATGTACGGGTGATTTGCATTATTCCTTCCCATGTGCATAACCTTACATTTGTCAGTGTTAAACCTCATCAGCCACTTCTCTGCCCAAGTCTCTAATCTATCCAGATCCCTCTGTAGTAGTATAGTGTCCCCTTCTTGTTAATTACTTTACACAGTTTAGTGTCATCTGCAAAAATTTATATTTTACTGTGCAAGCCTTCTACAAGATTATTAATAAATATATTGAAAAGAATAGGGCCCAATACTAACCCCTGAGGTACCACACTAGTGACAGTGACCCAATCTGAGTATGTACCATTAATAACCACGCTCTGTTTTCTAATACTGACCCAGTTACTTACCCACATACAGACATTTTCTCCCAGTCCGAGCATTCTCATTTTATTTACTAACCTTTTATGTGGTACAGTGTCAAATGCTTTGGAGAAGTCCAGATTTACGACATCCATTGATTCGCCGCTGTCAAGTCTAGACCTTACCTCCTCATAGAAACTGATTAAATTAGTTGGACATGCTTATCTATTAAACAAGGTTGGCACCCAAATAACGATTAGATTATACAGCTTTTTCACCCCGATTCAAGAATTAAGGCATAATAGAATTGCTTATCTATTAAACAAGGCGTTCAGTTAGGCTACTTTCACACTAGCGTTCGGCTAGCGTTCGATCGGATCCGTTCTGAACGGATCCGATCATAATAATGCAGACGGAGGCTCCGTTCAGTACGGATCCGTCTGCATTATTTTAGCAAAAAAAAGCTAAGTGTGAAAATAGCCTAGTACGGATCCGTCCAGACTTTCAATGTAAAGTCAATGGGGGACGGATCCGCTTGAAGATTGAGCCACATTGTGGCATCTTCAAACGGATCCGTCCCCATTGACTTACATTGAAAGTCTGGACGGATCCGCACGGATCCGCACGCCTCCGAACGGCCAGGCGGACACCCGAACGCTGCAAGCAGCGTTCAGCTGTCCGCCTGTCCGTGCGGAGGCGAGCGGAGCGGAGGCTGAACGCCACCAGACTGATGCAGTCTGAGCGGATCCGCCTCCATTCAGACTGCATCAGGGCTGGACGGCTGCGTTCGGGTCCGCTCGTGAGCTCCTTCAAACGGAGCTCACGAACGGAAACCCGAACGCTAGTGTGAAAGTAGCCTTACATAGCTCTGTGCCCTACACAGAGGATTGATGCAAACTACACTGTGTCCTAAGGATCCCCTCAGCTTACAGAGCCTGCACTGTGCCGCAGTCTCCCTATGCTCTTCCTATGCCCTCAATACAGTGTCTGAAAACTCTCCCTACACTGTCCCTATTCCAGACTATACCATTATATATATATATATATATATATATACAGGGAGTGCAGAATTATTAGGCAAGTTGTATTTTTGAGGATAAATTTTATTATTGAACAACAACCATGTTCTCAATGAACCCAAAAAACTCATTAATATCAAAGCTGAATATTTTTGGAAGTAGTTTTTAGTTTGTTTTTAGTTTTAGCTATTTTAGGGGGATATCTGTGTGTGCAGGTGACTACTACTGTACATAATTATTAGGCAACTTAACAAAAAACAAATATATACCCATTTCAATTATTTATTTTTACCAGTGAAACCAATATAACTTCTCAACATTCACAAATATACATTTCTGACATTCAAAAACAAAACAAAAACAAATCAGTGACCAATATAGCCACCTTTCTTTGCAAGGACACTCAAAAGCCTGCCATCCATGGATTCTGTCAGTGTTTTGATCTGTTCACCATCAACATTGCGTGCAGCAGCAACCACAGCCTCCCAGACACCGTTCAGAGAGGTGTACTGTTTTCCCTCCTTGTAAATCTCACATTTGATGATGGACCACAGGTTCTCAATGGGGTTCAGATCAGGTGAACAAGGAGGCCATGTCATTAGATTTTCTTCTTTTATACCCATTCTTGCCAGCCACGTTGTGGAGTACTTGGACGCGTGTGATGGAGCATTGTCCTGCATGAAAATCATGTTTTTCTTACCTTGCAGACTTCTTCCTGTACCACTGCTTGAAGAAGGTGTCTTCCAGAAACTGGCAGTAGGACTGGGAGTTGAGCTTGACTCCATCCTCAACCCGAAAAGGCCCCACAAGCTCATCTTTGATGATACCAGCCTAAACCAGTACTCCACCTCCACCTTGCTGGCGTCTGAGTCGGACTGGAGCTCTCTTCCCTTTACCAATCCAGCCATCTGGCCCATCAAGACTCACTCTCATTTCATCAGTCCATAAAACCTTAGAAAAATCAGTCTTGAGATATTTCTTGGCCCAGTCTTGACGTTTCAGCTTGTGTGTCTTGTTCAGTGGTGGTCGTCTTTCAGCCTTTCTTACCTTGGCCATGTCTCTGAGTATTGCACACCTTGTGCTTTTGGGCACTCCAGTGATGTTGCAGCTCTGAAATATGGCCAAACTGGTGGCAAGTGGCATCTTGGCAGCTGCACGCTTGACTTTTCTCAGTTCATGGGCAGTTATTTTGCGCCTTAGTTTTTCCACACGCTTCTTGCGACCCTGTTGACTATTTTGAATGAAACGCTTGATTGTTCGATGATCACGCTTCAGAAGCTTTGCAATTTTAAGAGTGCTGCATCCCTCTGCAAGATATCTCACTATTTTTGACTTTTCTGAGCCTGTCAAGTCCTTCTTTTGACCCATTTTGCCAAAGGAAAGGAAGTTGCCTAATAATTATGCACACCTGATATAGGGTGTTGATGTCATTAGACCACACCCCTTCTCATTACAGAGATGCACATCACCTAATATGCTTAATTGGTAGTAGGTTTTCGAGCCTATACAGCTTGGAGTAAGACAACATGCATAAAGAGGATGATGTGGTCAAAATACTAATTTGCCTAATAATTCTGCACGTAGTGTATATAAATATATATATATAGTATACTATGTTTTTAAAGGTGAATTGAACAGAGACCAATACAATATATGGGTGGTATATTTGATAAACACCAATATGTCAGGCGGCACACTATTAGCATCAGGATTAATATTATAGAAGATTTGTTGTGAGTGTGAATTATTGGAGTGATTCACAGTAATAATAAATTGAGTAGCATAGCTTTAAATTTTGCACACTAGCACAAGCAAGTCTAAAATGTCTGCCACTACCAGCCTCCCTGAGGCAGTGTAAATAAGTTACACAATGACACACTGACTCTTAACTGAACTAGACATTTTTTTTACTCCAAACTAGCGGTATTCTGTGTTTAAAAGGAGTTCTCATGTCTCAGTTTCCAAGTCAAGATGAGGCTAAACCCTGACAACCTCGGAAAACAGCACAGCCATAACATGATTCGGCTCTTTGTACATAGGTACTTGAAAAGAAGAGCTAAATATACAAAAAAAAGAATGATATAATATGATAATTACATACAGTACACAATCTCAAAAGCATGATATTAATGAACAGTTACAGCATGATTGTGGAATCAAGGTTATAAATGGACAATGTCTGGTTATGATTGTTGCAAATCAATATACAACAGCTGGAATGTGAAAAATCATGTCCCTAACGCAATAGTAAATACATACAATATATACACATATCCTAAAATAAACACTGTATTTCTGACTGCCTATTGCACATAATTGGAATGAAAGAGAGTGAGAGACAAGATTGAAGGAAATGCACAATCCAATACTTACTCCATTTTTTTCAATCTTTGCATCGCTATATTCTTACCGCTATAACTTTTTTATATTTACATCTACAAAGCCGTGTAAGGGCTAATTTTTTGCTTGACAATATGCCAGTATATACTTTTTATCCCATTGTGGGTTGTGTAAAACTTTTCGATCACATGTTATTAGATTTTTTGGGGGGGAGGCGAAGTGACCCCCAAAAAAAACGTGAGTCACCATTTAGATTTTTTTACACCATTTACGTACAGGATAAATATTTTTGGGAATGTGGCTATACTAATGATCTTTTTTTTTATTGGTTATTTCTAGAATGTGAATGGGGATGATTTTTAAATCTTATTTTTTCATATTTTTTTTCTTTTTTTGCACTTATTTTAAGTCCCCCTAAGGGACTTTAACTTGTTATTGTCTGATTGCTTCTCTCACAGACTGCAATGATTTACCGGCAATTTATATGCCGATCTTAATCCCCATGTGCTGGTGGTAGATGCGCCAAAGTTATGTAGAGGCGCAGGCCTCTACATAAGTTTAGCTCTTGGGTCTGCCGCCATGTAACATGGTTTAAACTTTACACCAGCTCCCTTACTGGCATAGTTTAATACCATTTTCCATGCCATAAACTGTCGTAGAAAATGGTAAACCCCTTTGCAACAAAATCAGCGATTTAAATACGCCAAAAAGTGTTGTGTATTTCTTAATAAATGGCACCCTATGTTCCTACAAGAAAAAGAGGGTTAGTCAGCACATCCTAATGTCCCCATAGTGCTCCCACATGGTAAATATTCCCGCTTTGTGCCCCCACACTGTGGTTATGCCTCCTTTGTGCCCCAAAAAAGTAGCTATGCCTACATTGTGCTCCCACAAAATAGTAATACCCACAATGTTCCACCACACAGTAGTTATGTTTACATTATGCCTCCTCACAATAGTTATGCTCACATTGTACCTGTCACGGAATGTGTACAGGTAACAAGGCAAAACAACATGCATAAATGTCTCGCTGGATCCAAAAGCTAAGGAACGAAAGGGAGACCCCTGTAGAAGACCTGGCACTTTCCCTGGCTGCTCAGCCTATGCATAGATCCGAATGGTGGAGGTATGCATATCCACGAACCTTGACTATAAAGCCCTGAGCACCCTACAATAGTGAGGGGACACGACCACCGGCTCCCTACACCAGACACGGAGGGAGTCAGGGTCACCTGGGATCCAGCAAACAGAAAATAACAGATAACAGTATAACACTTAACTTTGTGGAGGAGAGGAGAACCAGATGGGCAAGCACACATACTCCAGGAAGAAATATAAGCCGCCCAGAAAAGCATTCTGGGGAAGAATTTAAAGGGAAACAATTAGTCCAACACATAACAGCTGAGAGACGCTAATGAGAGGAGGAGCTGAATACCACAACACAGAACTCAAGGGGGGGGTTCTGAAAGGCCTCTGTCAGAGCTTCTCAGCTGTCTGGTTGTGACAGTACCCCTCCCTCTACGAGTGGACTCCGGACACTCAGAACCCACCTTCTCAGGATGGGACCTATGGAAAGCCTTGATGAGACGAGAGGCTTTAATGTCCGTCACTGAGACCCACATCCTCTCCTCAGGACCATACCCCTCCCAGTGAACAAGGTACTGAAGAGAACCGCGGACAAGACGAGAATCCACAATCCTAGAGACCTGAAATTCAAGATTCCCATCAACCATAATCGGAGGAGGAGGCAAAGGCGAGGGTACAATGGGTTGAACATAAGGTTTCAATAAGGACTTATGAAAAACATTATGGATCTTCCAAGTCTGAGGAAGATCAAGACGGTATGCAACAGGATTGATGACAGACAGGATTTTGTAAGGCCCAATAAACCTAGGACCCAACTTCCAGGAGGGAACCTTCAATTTGATATTCTTGGTAGACAACCACACCAGATCACCAACATTCAGGTCCGGACCAAGCACACGTCTCTTATCAGCCACACGCTTATATCTCTCAGTCATGCTCTTTAGATTATCTTGAATCTTTTGCCAAATAGATGACAAAGACGAGGAGAATCTGTCCTCATCAGGTAAACCAGAAGACCCCTCTCCCGAGAAAGTCCCAAACTGTGGATGAAACCCATATGCACCAAAAAATGGTGACATATCAGAGGACTCCTGACGACGGTTATTTAAAGCAAACTCAGCAAGGGACAAAAAAGAACACCAATCCTCTTGATTCTCCGCCACAAAACAGCGCAGATATGTCTCCAGATTCTGATTGACGCGCTCTGTCTGGCCATTCGACTGCGGGTGGAAAGCAGAAGAGAATGACAACCGAACCCCCAAGCGAGAACAGAAAGCCTTCCAGAATCTGGAAACAAACTGCGTGCCCCTATCAGAGACTATGTCTGAAGGAATACCGTGCAATTTGACAATGTGATCAACAAATGCCTGCGCCAGCGTCTTAGCATTGGGCAAACCAGGAAAAGGGATGAAATGCACCATTTTGCTAAAACGGTCCACCACCACCAGAATCACAGTCTTCCCCGAGGAACGAGGCAGGTCCGTGATAAAGTCCATGGACAGATGTGTCCAAGGACGGGAAGGAATGGGTAAGGGAAGGAGAGGACCTGATGGCCGTGAATGAGGGACTTTGGCACGAGCGCAAGTCTCGCAGGCTGCCACAAAACCCTCAACCGACTTACGAAGCGCAGGCCACCAGAATCTCCGAGCGATGAGATCCAGTGTGGCTCTTACCCCCGGGTGCCCAGCAAGGACCGTATCGTGGTGTTCTTTAGAAATCTTGTGTCTTAAAGCGAGAGGCACAAACAACCTCCCAGGAGGACAAAGATCAGGAGCCTCTGACTGGGCTGCCTGCACCTCTGCCTCCAATTCAGGAAAAAGAGCAGAGACCACCACACCTTCAGCCAAAATGGGACCCGGGTCTTAAAAATTCCCGCCTCCCGGAAAACAACGTGACAGGGCATCTGCCTTCACATTCTTAACTCCAGGGCGGAACGTGACAATTAAACCTAGAAAAGAACAACGACCATCTGGCCTGTCTCGGGTTCAGACGCTTGGCTGACTCCAAGTAGGCCAGATTTTTATGGTCAGTAAATACGGTAATAGGGTGTCTGGCTCCCTCTAGCCAATGGCGCCATTCCTCAAAAGCCAACTTGATGGCCAACAATTCCCTATCTCCCACATCGTAATTTCTCTCTGCGGAGGAGAGTTTTCTTGAGAAAAAGGCACACGGTCGCCAATTGGCAGGAGAGGAACCCTGAGACAAGACCGCCCCCACACCCACCTCAGAAGCATCAACCTCAACTATGAAGGGTAACGAAACATCAGGTTGCACCAAGATGGGAGCGGAAGCAAAACTCTCCTTGATATCAGAAAAAGCCTTACGCGCCTCTACTGACCAAGAAGAAAAATCTACCCCCTTTCTGGTCATATCAGTGAGTGGTTTAACAATAGAAGAATAATTCAAGATGAACTTCCTGTAATAATTGGCAAAGCCCAAAAAACGCATCAGCGCCTTTTGATTCTCAGGAAGCTCCCACTCAAGCACAGCGCGGACCTTCTCTGGGTCCATGCGAAAACCAGAAGCGGAGAGAAGAAACCCCAGAAATTGAATTTCTGGAACCGCAAACACACATTTTTCCAGTTTCGCATATAATTTATTCTCCCGCAGGATGAGCAAGACCTGACGTAAATGTTCCTTATGAGTTTTGAAATCGGGAGAAAAAATCTAAATGTCATCCAAATACACCAATACAAATTTTCCCATCAAATGATAAAAAATGCTGTTCACGAAATGCTGGAAAACGGCTGGGGCATTCATCAAACCAAAAGGCATAACCAAGTTTTCAAAATGGCCCTCAGGGGTATTGAAGGCCGTCTTCCATTCGTCCCCTTCTCTGACCCTGACCAGGTTGTATGCCCCTCTTAAATCTAATTTGGAAAAGACTTTAGCCCCAACAACCTGGTTAAATAGGTCCGGGATCAGAGGAAGCGGATAAGGGTCACGAATTGTGATATTGTTCAGCTCCCTGAAATCCAGACAAGGTCTTAAAGAACCATCTTTTTTCTTAACAAAGAAAAAACCAGCGGCAACAGGTGACTTCGAGGGTCGTATGTGTCCCTTTCTCAGACTCTCAGAGATATAAGCACGCATAGCGATCCTCTCAGGTTGGGAAAGATTGTATAAACGAGATTTAGGCAGCTTGGCACCTGGGGTGAGATTAATAGGGCAATCGTACTCCCTGTGCGGGGGCAAATCCTGAACTCCACTCTCAGAGAAGACATCCGAAAATTCAGAGAGAAAAGATGGTATAGTCTTAGTAGCAACCTCAGAAACAGATGTCATGAGGCAATTCTCTCTGCAAAAGTCACTCCAACCATTTATTTGCTTCGCTTGCCAATCAATGGTGGGGTTATGCTTAGTGAGCCAGGGCAGCCCCAACACCAGCGGGGTGGGCAAACCGCTAAGGACGAAACATGACACCTCCTCAACATGAGCATCACTCACAATTAAACGGATATTGTGAACTATGCCCTTTAATGATTTCTGAGAAAGTGGAGCGGAATCGATAGCAAATACAGGAATATCCTTTCTCAAAGCGCACACCTGGAAACCATGAGTTATCGCAAAGTGATTATCAATGAGATTGACCGCTGCTCCACTATCCACAAAAATCTCACAAAAAATGTTCTTGCTCTCTAGCGCCACCCTAGCCGGCAGGACAAAACGGGAACTACAAGCAAACGGAAAATCTTCAATCTCCGCCTCAATCCTGCCAATAGTAACAGACGGAACATTTTTCAAAGATTTTTTCCTCTTTGTTTCTTTATTATACCCAGAGAACTGCCTGAATCTCCTAGAGGGACAAATATTTGCCAAATGATTAATACCTCCACAACAAAAACAAACCCTCCCATGCGGGCTGAATCTTCTATTGTCAGAAGCAATCAACCCCAGCTGCATGGGCTCCTGCTCAGAAGGGGCTGACAGCGACTGAGACTCCTGCGCAGAGAATGGGACCGCTGCACAGTCCTGGGACCGAGTATGACAGGAAGGAGAGATCTCTCCTCTCTCTCTAAGACGCCTGTCAATACGAACGGCCTGAGACATAGCAGAGTCCAAAGAAATAGGCCTTTCATGAAAGGCAAATGCATCTTTCAATCCCTCTGAAAGACCATGGCAAAATTGACTTCGGAGTGCAGCATCATTCCAACCAGTATCAGCTGCCCAACTCCGAAATTCTGAGCAGTATATTTCTGCGGATTGTTTACCCTGTCATAGGAGACGTAGTCTAGACTCCGCCAGAGCAATACGATCCGGATCATCATATATCTGACCCAGGGCTAAAAAGAATTCATCCACTGAATGGAGGGGCCGTGCCCCCTCCGGTAGCGAAAAGGCCCAGGACTGAGCGTTACCCCTGAGCAGCGATATAATGATCCCCACCCTCCGTTCCTCATCACCAGAAGAATGGGGAAGAAGGCGAAAATGGAGTTTGCAAGCCTCTCTAAAACGCACAAAATTCTCACTACCCCCGGAGAACGTATCCGGGAGCGAGATCTTAGGCTCAGAACAAGCTCCATGAACGCAAGCTGAACCGGTCACTTGAAGCTGAGAAAAAGTCTTACGGAGGTCAGCTACCTCCAATGAAAGACCCTGGAAGCGTTCAGCCAAAAGTGAAACCGGATCCATGCTTAAGACGGTTTTGGCGGCTTATAATGTCACGGAATGTGTACAGGTAACAAGGCAAAACAACATGCATAAATGTCTCGCTGGATCCAAAAGCTAAGGAACGAAAGGGAGACCCCTGTAGAAGACCTGGCACTTTCCCTGGCTGCTCAGCCTATGCATAGATCCGAATGGTGGAGGTATGCATATCCACGAACCTTGACTATAAAGCCCTGAGCACCCTACAATAGTGAGGGGACACGACCACCGGCTCCCTACACCAGACACGGAGGGAGTCAGGGTCACCTGGGATCCAGCAAACAGAAAATAACAGATAACAGTGTAACACTTAACTTTGTGGAGGAGAGGAGAACCAGATGGGCAAGCACACATACTCCAGGAAGAAATATAAGCCGCCCAGAAAAGCATTCTGGGGAAGAATTTAAAGGGAAACAATTAGTCCAACACATAACAGCTGAGAGACGCTAATGAGAGGCGGAGCTGAATACCACAACACAGAACTCAAGGGGGAGGTTCTGAAAGGCCTCTGTCAGAGCTTCTCAGCTGTCTGGTTGTGACAGTACCCCCTTCACAGAAGTTATGCCCACATTCTGACCCTTTCACAGTACTTATGCCCCTTTAAAAGTAGTGACCCTTTCATAGTTATGCTGATATTTTGTTCCCTTACAGTAGTTATACCCACATTTTGTCCCTTTAATAATAATGCCCACATTGTGCCCCTTTTAAAGTAGCTATGCACACATTGTGCCCCTTTCACAGTAGTTCTACCCACATCGTGCCCCCTTATGGTAGCTTTACCCACATCGTGCCTCCTCCCAGTAGTTAGGCCCAGATTTTGCCCCATTTCACAATAGTTATGCTACATGGTGCCCCCCATATTAGTTAAGCACACCTTGTGTCCCTTTCACAGTAGTTATGCCCATATTGTGCCCTATTCACAGTATTTATGCCCACATTGTGTCCCTTTCACAGTACTTACGGTATGCCCATATTGTGTCGCCTTCACAGTAGTTATGCCAATATTGTACCCTTTTCACAGTAGTTATGCCCCCTTACAGTAGTGCTTCTTTTACAGTAGTTATGCCCACATTGTGCCCTTTCACAGTATTTAGCAATTAACTGTCTCTGCATCCTAATGGCACAGAGACAGTTCAGAGCAGGACATACCTCAGCCATACTGGGACCGCAGGACAGCCGCCGACATTCCAGAACTGTCCTTCCAGATCCGGGATAGTTGGGAGGTATGCTCAGTGTGTACATGAAAGCAGAGGAATGAGATATATGGGAGATTGTCCCTACCCTAGACAGCTTGCAGATACAGAAGGGAAAGAAGGGAAGATAACTGAATAGCAGGGTTCACCAAGAGGGACCCCTTTCATTCTGGAAGAGTGTGTCTTTATGTGCAGCTGCACAGGCTGCACACTTCTGCTGGCTCTGGTCAGAATACACAGTGCATTATAGTTTGCTGCATACAGTTGTGTTCAAAATTATTCAACCCTTACTGAAATTTAGTGTTTTGGCCAGTTTGACATTGATTTTGATCATTTCAGTGATCTTGTTTACAATTAAATCAAAGAGGCACTTGTAAGTCAGACAAATATAACATAACATTTATAATGAAATAACCACAAATGTCTTTTCTGTGCTCACATCATTATCAGTTTTATTCAACCCCCAAGTGACATTCAATCTTAGTACTTAGTACAACATCCTTTTCCAGTTATAACAGCTTTTAAACGTGAAGCATAGCTTGACACAAGTGTATCTACGGGTATCTTCGTCCATTCTTCATGGGCAAAAGACTCCAGTTCAGTCACATTCTTAGGCTTGCACGCTGCAACTGCTTTCTTTAAGTCCCACCAGAGGTTCTCAATCGGATTTAAGTCTGGTGACTGCGATGGCCACTTCAAAATGTTCCAGCCTTTAATCTGCAACCATGCTCTAGTGGACTTGGAGGTATGCTTGGGATCATTGTCCTGTTGAAAGGTCCAACGTCTCCCAAGCCTCAGGTTTGGGACGGACTGCATCACATTTTCATCCAATATCTCCTGGTACTGAAGAGAATTCATGGTACCTTGCACACGCTGAAGCTTCCCTGTACCTGTAGAAGCAAAACAGCCCCAAAGCATGATTGACCCCCCGCCATGTTTCACAGTAGGCAAGGTGTTCTTTTCTTCATAGGCCTTGTTCTTCCTCCTCCAAACATAGCGTTGATCCATGGGCCCAAACAGTTCTAATTTTGTTTCATCAGTCCACAGAACACTATCCCAAAACTTTTGTGGTTTGTCCACATGACTTTTGGCATACTGCAGTCGACTCTTCTTATTCTTTGGAGACAGCAAGGGGGTGCGCCTGGGAGTTCTGGCATGGAGGCCTTCATTACGCAGTGTGTGCCTTATTGTCTGAGCTGAAACTTCAGTACCCACATCTGACAAATCTTTTTTCAGTTCCTCAGCAGTCACACGGGGACTTTTCTCCACTTTGCGCTTCAGGTAGCGCACAGCAGTCGAAGTCAGCATCTTTTTTCTGCCATGACCAGGTAGCGTTTCAACAGTGCCCTTTGCCTTGAATTTGCAAATGATGCTTCCTATGGTGTCTCTTGGTATGTTTAACATCTTTGCAATCTTCTTATAGCAATTGCCCTTCCTGTGAAGAGAAATCACCTCTTCTCTTGTCTTCCTGGACCATTCTCGTGACTTCACCATGTTTGTAAACACACCAGTAAATGTCTAGAAGGAGCTGAGTATCACAGTCATTTTAAATCTGCCTAATTGGTGCTTATTATGCTTGATTGCTGCTCCTTGACATCCACAGGTGTTTTCAATACCTGATCGAAAACACTTGAATGAACCTCTGTTCTTAAGAGTGGTAGTCTTTAAGGGGTTGAATAATTGTGTCAATGAAGAAATCACAAAAAAAAACATTTAATACTGTATTACAAAAACAATTTATGTCATTTTAGTTGCATTTGGTTCTTTAAAAAGTCCTTGTAAGATTTCATTCTGAACACAATTACAAATGTACACTAAATTCCCTAAAACCCTTTACAGCATTGGGGGTTGAATAATTTTGAACACAACTTGTATGGTGCTATTTAGCTGCAGACTGGTCAGTGTGCCCATGCTGTCATGTTCACCACCAAAAGAACCTACAATGGTCACACAAGCATCAGAAGTGACCTATGAAGTAATGGAAGAGGGTTACCTTTCTGTTGAGTATTTTTTTTTCCATTATGTGGACTATGCACTTTGGGAAGAAGGCATGCCAGCAGAGGCAGTATGGGCAATGTTGTAATACTGCAAAACATTGGGACCCTGGCATTCTTGTGGATATTACTTTGACACATACCACTTTCCCAAACATTTTTGCTTATTAAGTACATCTCTTCATCAGCAGGATAATGCACCTTGTGTGCGGAACTGCCAAAGAGATCATGGTATTGATTTGGCCTCCAAATTCTTTAGATCTCAATGTGATAGAGCATCATATTTCCTGGAAAAACTAGTCTGATCCATGGAAGGCCTCACCTCGTAACATACAGTACTTAAGGATCTGCTGCTAATGATGCTGTGCGAGATACTACAAGATACCTTCAGAGGTCTTGAGAAGTACATGTCTTTAAGCACAGGTCAGAGCTGTTTTACTAGCTTTAAAGGGGCGTATATATATATGTCAATGTACAAAACTGATATTTGCTCTGCCCCCCTGATATTAACTTTCAAGCAAAGGTTCATTTCAATGGAAGAATTAAAAAAACTACACCATGAACATACAGAGCTGGCATACAAGAGTAAGCAAACGATGTTAGATACAGAACATGCACTAGCAGGCATACATGGCAGCACATATCCAGTGGTATCTGATTTAACACAGGAATGATGAGAATAAAAAACTGTTGTCTGTGTTTGTGGCAGTAATTGGGTAGTAGCATTTACTGCTATCCAAACAGCTCTACTTTATTGGGAGTTTGTTTGCACAGTTGCTTTTCTAAACCAGTTGTCTCATATACTTAAAAAAGATGTCTGTCCACAATATTTCTTGTCATTTATTTGTCAGAAAGGGTCTTGGTCTAGCAAAGATGATCCATTGTTTAATATATAACAAACAGGAAAAAAATTATAATTGTTGTATAATTACAAATTGATAGCAAAATGATATACGATTTAGAAGCCTTTATTAAACTTCAAGAAATCCATTTGTTTAAATGAAGGTTATCAAGACAAGACTGTGCAGTTAAATTACCAAGGTCTACAATAAAGGTCTATAACAGGCTTGCTCAACCTGCGGCCCTTCAGCTGTTGAAAAACTACAACTCCCACAATGCCCTGCTGTAGGCTGATAGCTGTAGGCTGTTCGGACGTGCTGGGAGTTGTAGTTTTGCAACAGCTGGAGGGCCGCAGGTTGAGCCTGCTTGGTCTATAATAAACTCTTTGGACACAAACACAATGACAGAAACACCCACTCTAGAATGTTTAACTGGCCCTTGTGTTTATTCATCTGCTTGCCCTACCCTGAACAGACTTTGCCATCTGCTATCTGCATTTAGGATGGGATATAATGAATCATCTGTTAGGGCAATCAGAGTTAACTCCTTGCCCAGCTACAATGGTATGACTCTCAAACACTGCCCCTTCTTCCAGATATCTATAACATACAGTATATTATACAGTACACATGTAAATTTACCATTCAGGAAGCACAAAATGTTACAGTAGTTACAGCGCACGCATTAGGAAAAATGATGATAGTCTTAGTTTTTAATTTTTATTTTAAGCGATCCATATAAGTTCACTGTATAATTGATGTATGCAAACATTTCTAACACTGTGAAAATGCTAACTCCGAGAGACTCTTTAAGGGTTAAACAGGGGAAAGTTTATATGGAGAATTAGGAGTTAACGTCCAGAGCAGTCAACAAACGGATGAGAAAGGAGACTATGTCTGGAAAGGGTGGAGATTTCCTTGTGTGACAAGCACACACATTCACACTTTACATTGCACTATGACACAGTAGGTAACTTATTGCACTCTCTCACGCACACATACTGTACTTTTAACCACTTTTTTCAAACCCACTAAAAACCAGGCATTGGGTCTATCTCACAAATTCTATCACGTGCTTGTCCTTTTATGCTCTCCTGCAAGTTGAAAGATGTGATTCATGGATGGTGAGGGGACATCTTCTGCAACAGCTGCTTGAGGTGAGAAATATGAGTTTGAGGGTATTTGTCCGGGATTTATTTTCTAATATAAAGAGTGCCTTATAGTACCTGCTCTCGGATGTGACAGAAGCCAGTTGTCTGGTATGCTAATTTATTCTGACATGTGGCCGTTGTGATAACAGAAAGTACTGATTTATTTTGCTATAATCCATCAGAATTTTTCATTGTTTCAGTACAAGATTTCAAATGCTAATTTAGTTTCTTATTGCCTCTACCATAAGGCTCTGTGTTGTTTGCCTGTATGATGTGCTTATTCTTACTTAAATTCACCCCGTGCTCAGCTACCATTTAGCTACTTGTGGCCTGGCATCTTGTGGAGATTTGGATCTATTTCTGGCTGTCTCAGATGTCTGTATTTTTAGATCTCTGAATTGTTGGTTTGATGAAGATGTAGGGAACATGTATTTGCATGTGAGTGTGTATGTATGTGTGTGTATATATATATATATATATATATATATATATATTATACATTTTCTTATTGACATCTTTGTATTATTTTGCCTACTTGGTTTTGACATATATCTGTATTATAAATATTATTCTTACTAGCATCTTTGTATTGTTTGGTCTGCTTGGTTTTGACATATATCTATACCAGAGGTCTCAAACTAAGCCAGGTATATGGGCCACACAGAGAAAAAAATTCCAGTTGACAGATTACATTCATTTGAAATAAAAAAAATATTGTTAATAGAATATAGCACCGATAGTCCCCCCATAGTACTCCCAGACTGCTCTCAATGGAAATAGTGCCCCCTACAGTACACTCAATAGCGATAATGGTCCCCGAGAGTGTCCCCATTAGTAGCAATGCCCTCCATATTGTGAACAATAATAATGCCCCCACATTACCCCCAGAAGTAATAATGCCCCCAGTAGAAATAAAGCCTCATTATAGTTCCCCCAGCAATAACAAGGCCCCTCTATGATGAACCCCTTCAGAGTCCCAAAAAGTAATAAGGCACCCCTATAGAGCCCACAGTAGTAATAAAGCCCCATATAGTGTCCCCAGTAGGTATAATGCCCTTTATAGTGGCCCCTGTATTTATTAGGCCCCCTGTAACAGCTCCAGTGGTTATATTGCCTCCTGTGGTAGCTCCAGTATTTATAAAGCCCACCTGTAGTTCCCCCAGTATTTATAACTATAGCGCCCTCTTGTAGTGCAACAGCCTGTATTGATATCCTACTGTATTATAATGACCACCGTAGTGCTCTGCCCTTTATTAATGCCCCCTGCAGTTTCCTGTATTATACTGCACCATGTAGTGCTCCAGCCAGTAATAATGTTACTCCTGTAGTGTTCTGTATTAAAATGCTCCCCATGCAGTGCTCCCACCTGTATTAATGCCCCCCCCCCCCCATATTCCTAATATATATACTCATCTGACTCAGGCTCCCTGACTCTGTCTGCGATGCAGGCCACAGGTCTCTTCTGGTCTGTGGCCTGAGTTGCCATGTCCCGATGCAGCAGGTCTTGATGACATCACTGCGACCTCCTATGCTGGGTCTCAGACAGCACTATACTGTGATCACGAACACCTGCATCAGGATTCGAGCTCCTGCGCTATTCTACTGCCTCATAAGCTTCAGGCCTTTTGGCCTGCGATCTATGAGGCTGAATGGTGGGGAGGTTCCTGTGGTCCTTTGTAAAACTGCCGTCCCCTCAGACAGGGCCGGTTTTAGACAAAATGTTGGCCTGGGCAAAATCAAAAGAGGGGGCCCACATCTTGTAATAATGTGCTAAAATCACAGTCCGACACCCCCGCCGATCAGCTGTTTGTAGAGACGGTGCATGATGTTCACTACCATAGACATACAGCAGCAGAGCAGGAAGAGAGAAGGAAGACGGCATGTGAGCACAGTGCATGCTGCCTCCTCAAACAGCTGATCTTCGGGAGTGCCGGGTGTCAGACCCCCGCCGATCTAATATTGATGACCTATCCTAAGGATAGGTCATCAATATGAAAAAACCCAGAGAACCTCTTGAAGCTGCTACCCCCAATACTGTGCCTGTTCTGCTCCCCCTCATGTCCACAAACACTATACTATGCACCCAGATTGCCCTCATTAGTAATGGTGCCTCCAATAGTAATAATACTTCCCAAGATAGCCCCCATTAATAGCAATGCCCTCCATATTGTGTCAAATAATAATAACGCCCCTACAGTACTCTAGTAGTAATAATATAACCATAATGCTCCCAGTGGCTTTTATCTCCCCCTGTAGTGCCCCCCACTAGTTCCAATATATAATGCTTCCCCCCCATAGTGCAAATATATATATAATGCTCCACTGTAGTGCCAGTATGTATATAATACTCCTCCATTCCTCCCCAGTAGCCAGTAGTGCCTTATATATAATGATCTCCTTCCCCCTTCCCTGGTGCCCCCAGCAGTGTGGACATTTTGTATAAAAATAAAAAAACAGCCTCCCTCCTGTCCCCATGCCACTGTCTGTGATGCAGACCACAGTTTTATCTGTAGGCTTGTGTTGCTGCGTTCTGATGCATGCGGTCCCAATGACATTACAGCTCCTGCTCCAGGTCTTACATGATGACGTCATCATGCGAGACCCAGAGCAGGAGGTTGCAGTCATGTCATTTCGGCTTCTTGCTCTATTCTAACGCCTCACAGGCTTGAGGCCTAGCAGCCTGAGGCTTGTGAAGTTGAACGGCCATAAGTGCGCCCCTTTATGGGTAGCGAAATGGCACCCTAGCTGGATGACTACCCTCCCCTATCCATCGTCCCTAACCTAATTCAGAGCACATTACTGCAGGAGGTATAACAGGAGAGGACTATAACCCCCAGCATGTCTATTATTTAATATCAGAGCACATTACAGGGGGATGTATAAGAGTATGGGACTATAACTCTCAGCATGTCTAAGCCATTATTATGTAATATTAGAGTACATTATAAGAGAAGGTATAAGAGAAGACTACAACTCCTAGCATGTCCAAGCAGTTATTATGTAATATCAGAGTACATTATAAGAGGAGGTATAAGAGGAGAGGACTACAACCCCCAGCATATCCAGGGTGTTGTAATATACCCTGATATTATATAATAATGGCCTGGACATGTTGAGAGTTGTAGTCCTCTCCTCTTATACCTCCTCTTGTAATGTACTCTGATATTACATAACAAGCTGGACATGCTGGGAGATGTAGTCCCAGTCTACAACTCCCAGCATTTCCCTGGCACTTACATTGAATCCATACTTCTTCACATGCATGGCTGGTCTTCTTTATTATGTTACTGCACTGCTGAGCTCCGTCCTCCTGTTCTGGTCACATGATGGTGAGGTCATCGCAGGTCCTTCACCCCCTCTGACCTGCTGAGCTCCGCCTCCTGCATCTGACATTATTGCTGGTCCTGTCAGCACTAGGTAATGATTTCTCTTATATGTGAGGGAGGAGACCGTACACTGCATTGTAAAGTGCAGCTTCCTCGTACATTCAGCTGAACAGCAGCACTGAAGCAGGGTGGCTCCTTAGACAATGGATCCCTGGGCAATTGCCCAGTTTGCCCCCCCCCCCCCTAACGCCGGCCCTGCCCTTAAAGGCAGGTCGCAGACCGCAAATAATTGACTCAGGGACCCCATGTGACTGCAGGCCGCAAGTTTGAGGCCTCTGATCTGTATCAAACATGTTCTCATTGACCTCTTTGTATTGTTTAGTCTATTGGGTTTTGTCATATATCTGTACTATACATTTTCTTATTGACGCATGGGCGTAACCATAGCCATAGCAGCCATAGCACTTGCTATGGAACCCAGAGGTTGAGGTGGCCCAATCAGGTGCAAGAATGTTGTAACTTTGTATGGAGAATAACAATATGGAGGCCTTTTGTTGTAATGTGGGCTTTTCAGATATATTCAGCCATTATATATACCTGTAATTTTTTTGCTACTTTTGCTGCTGTTTTAATTTTCTTACACCAGGTGATAGAGGCCCCATCTTATTCTGCTGTGGGGTCCTATAAATTACCATATTTTTCATCCTATAAGATGCACCTGCACATAAGACGCACCTTAGAGGAGGAGAATAGGAAAAAAATACTTTTCATTAGACCTCAGCTCAGACCACAATGTTAATAAGACCCTCAATCAGACATCAGTTCAGACCACAATGTTAATAAGACCCCAATAATACCTCAGATGAGACCTTCCAATCAGACCTCAGCTCAGACCCCAATGTGAATGACCCCTCATTCAGATCTCAAATCAGACCCCAATGTGAATGACCCCCAGACCTCAGATAACAGCATTATGAATAACCCCCCCCCCCCATCAGACCTCAGATCAAACCCCCTTATGTGAGTGACCACCAGACCTCAGTACAGACCCCCTTGCCCAGCGCAAATAAAATAAAATAATCCACTTAACTCTCCTGTTCCGGATGCCACTGCCACCGCCTCCACTGCTCCCAGGATCCAGCTCCATTCTTCCTGCCGCATGCTCTGCTGTGACCCGACGAGCACAGCGTGAGGTCACAGAGCGCTGATGTCCTCATGCTGTGCGCAGTCACAGCGCAGCCGACGGCAGAGAACCAGGAAGCGGTGAGTACAGAGCACAGGGATCACTGCTTCACCGGTTCCCGATCTTACAGTACTTATGATATGAGCGCTTCCATAATGAAAGTGCTCATTAGAATTCACTCCATAAGACACACTGGCATTTTCCCCACATTTGTTTGGGAAAAAGTGTGTCTTATGGGGCACAAAATACGGTATAACTGACACCTGGATTCAACAGTTGTTGACTATAGAATTAACGACTGAATACCTGGGTAGAAACTCAAATAAATGAATGAAATAACTACTTCAGAACCAGCCATAAATAGCTGCCTCACCCACAGGTTTAATAATGTTTGTTACTTATTTAGTATTATTTGTATTCTTTGAACCAATATGGAATGACAAATGGAATGACGACGATACAACATGTAATTCTCTTTTATATGATGTAACAACATGTAAAGTATTATTATTTCATGTTCATACTTATAATTATATAAAAGTATAAGTGTACTTACACTTTGAAAAAACCCAATAAAAATATTTTGAAAGATTATAGACACTAAAATACGGTATAGTTATGCCCCTGTATTGATGTACTGTATTTGTATTGTTTGGTGTACTTGGTTTTGACATAAGTGTGTACTATATATTCTTTGTATTTTTTTTTTAAATAGTTTCTTTTCTGTAAACTCTAGCATCTTATTCACTTCCAGCTAGTATATTATCAGTTGTATTATTCACTAGCATTTCCAATAGTACTCTGCCTTTATTCTGATATTCCCTATTTGTTGTAATATTTCCTACTTCCTATTTTATACTGTATAAATGTATATCCTCTGTGTTTTACAGGTGCTGTTTTAATCTGATTCCCTGAAGTTCTGGTGACCACATGGCATTATCACTTAGCAATCCATGACTTATTATACATTACTATGACACCAGTGGGACATCTTGTACCGCTCAACGGATCCAGTGGAAGGGTGACTGCATCTGATCGTCTTGAAGCAGATAAAGCCAAATATGTGAAATCTCCACAAGTAATACATCGCAGGCAAAACCCAGCTATCACCCCTGTGTTGTCCAGGAAATCAAGCTTAATGCCTTGTAGTTCACAATTACAATCAGAATATTCTGTTAACAACCTCTTTAGCTCAACTACTCAACAGGACTCTCGAAAGCAAAGTAATTCCAATTTTGACAAATGTAATGATGTGTTTACATCTGCCACATCAAGGCCTTCCTCACCAGAAAGGTTTAAACCAAAAACGATCCTATCTCATTCTCGAAGCCTGTCTCCTAGCGTGCTGAGAAATCAAGCACATCTTAATTTTCAGCCTCAAAAAGAACAGACATATAGCCCAAATAGCAAATTTCCTTTGTCCCAGAATGGAAGCAACCCACAGACTACCCCTGGGTCTCCGACAACCAATCCTCACTGTTTAAGGAGATTGAGTGGTAAAAGAATGAACCGGCCAGACTCCCTTATTATTTACAGACAGAAGCGGGATGTGGCATTATCCAGCAAAGAAAACAACAACGAGGAGGCAGGGCTTGTCATTCGGCTTCTCCAAGGGACACCACTATTAAAAAGAAGTTCTCGGTTTTCACAACATACAGGTCAAACCTGCAACCAAGAGGTCCCACTGTCACCACGGCTACAAAGAGGAAAAGAGAAAACACTTGTTTGCCAAACTCCTTGCCCCATGTTCTCTAATGTTCAAGAAGTCTCTATAGAAGACCAGCTGACCTTTACTGATTTTGAAGCCCAAACATTTTTTGAGAGCTGTGGTTTGGAAGGTAGCTTGTTAAACCTACTTAATAGCTACCAAAAAGAAGAAACCACACTAATGGGTAGTCTGGAATCCATGGACAGAGTGAGCTGTGCTCTTGGTATTGCAGAAGAGGAGAAACAAGAAAAAACTCCAGTATCTGTAATTGAACGTAATGCCCGTGTAATAAAGTGGATATACAGCTGTCATCAAGCACGTAGCATTGGAGGACAGGAAAATAAGCAGCTGACTAGGGAATCTACTGTTTGACATGGTTCACAACACAACTCAACGCTATTAACAGTGCAAGAAAACAAAACCACAGTAACTTTCTACATCTTACCAATTCTATTTCCCAAACAAACTTGTAAATCGTTGCAAAATTAGTTAAATTCATATTTTTAGACAAAATAATTTCCTTACTGGTTGCTTTTAATTTATGTACAGCCTTTTTGCATCATTTTATGTTAATGACCTATACCACCTAGTTCTTACTGCATTACTTTTACTTATTAACGTATTGAAAGGTGAACACATTAAAATATGCTGACAAATCAGCTAATTCTATGCTAGAATTTCAATGATGTTAGAATATGTAGAGGAATCTGTGTTGAATCATCTACTGTAGATATTTATTTTCAGCAAATTTCCAAATTGGCATTGGTGTTTTGTTGGTTTTAAGGTCACATTAAAGATAGAAAACAGATCTGTTAAGATTCATGTTTTTATAGCCGTTATGAATTCCCACAGACGTATTTAGGATTGCAGAAACAACATATTGAAAAAATATAACCATTTTTATAGGGGATGACTACCGAATAATTAGTTGCCTTTATTTTAGTAATCACAAACAAATGGACACATGGTCATTTCCAAACCTGCTTATGTCACACAATTCCATTGGGGAATAATCTGCTCAGTTATTAAGATACAAAGTTCCATAAGAAAGCAATTATCTACATATTGTTACGTTCTTACTCATTCTTGCTTCTTAACTCTGCTAGTTTGCTAGTGAGGAAACCCCATTTAAACGGTGTCTCCTCTACATGGTGAGTTTCACTGTGTTCCTCTGGAGGCTCTTCCAGTACCCCCTTTTGCTTCAGAGCGTTGAACAGTACTCTGTTGCCACCTGCTAGTGAATACATCCCAGAGTGCTGAGGAGCTTTTCTGTGGAGGGTTGTCTGAAGTGCATGAAGATGCAGTCCTGCAGAAAAAGCAGCAAACCTTGTTAGTGTTCTTATCATTATCAGCAATGATTTACCTTCACATCTCTACTTAAATTGACATTTACTCTTCTGTTTCCATCTCCGATGCTTGCTCAACTCTCTGATCTGTTTCTTGTTCTTCTCTAGTGAACAATGAAGTTACAGTTCTCCAACCAAATGTTCCTTGAACCTGGAAACAATATATACTTTTCAGTACATAAATATGCATCAATAGATAATATATAAACTTTGCACTAGTAATTTGTAATTCAGTCCAACATTGACGCTTATATGTTACAATAACTCTATCTTTGCATTCTTACTAAGGGCTGTATTGCACCAACAGATTACCTGACAGATTTTCTGACCAATCATTGGGTAGATAGCCATTTACACACACAGATCTTTTGTTATACACACCAACTATTGGTCTGATGGGATAGATATTGGTCAGATAATACAGCCCTTAGTCACGTTCTTTTATAATCCTCATTGCATGCTCACACTGTGTATAATTTCAGGGATAACCCAAGGAAATTACCCTAACATTCACATAGCTACTCAACTTAAGGCTGTATTACACCTGCCGATCTTTCGGCTGACTAATTGTAATGAGTGTTCCTATGAACGTTCTTTAGCAGTCATCTTGCAGTGTCATACTGCCGACGATTTCCGATGAATGAGCAAATGCTTGTTCATGAGCCAATTGTGGTTTTTAATCGTGCTTAAATAATCATTGTGAGTGGCAGAGTGCTGTCTAATTACAATCTGCCGCTGGCAAACTACTAGACGGTATGGGGATGACCGATGGCATAACAATCGCTCCCCCCATGCTGCGGAGGAGACCGCTAGCTAGCAAGCGATTGCCCAGAAGGAACGCTTCCCTCCCGACAATCGCTTGCTCAATCAGCCTGTGTAATACATGCTTTAAAAGTCACAAAAATTCACGTGTCCTCTTGCCAAACTGGATACGGCTATACTAGTGAGAAAGATCACATTTCATTTAGTCTAAAATGCAGTCATTGGATAGAGATATTCTACTGTGCCATCAAGACAAGATTTAATATTTTGTGTGATTAGAGTAGCAAAATCTATTCAGCTGTGCTGTGAGTTTCCCTTTAGAGGAAATGAATAAATGTGTTGACACATGTGCATGTTTTTTATGCAGTTTTTTAAGTAAAAAACAGGAGTAGATCATAAAACTGATGTGATTCTGCATCAAACCACATGTTAATACTTGGAGAACCAGGACCCACAGAGTCAGCGGGGCAGTGATGAAGCCAGAGCCCAGCAGTGGGAACCAGTTAGGTATGATTACCACTGCAGGTACGCCCACGATGTGTGGTCTGTACAAAAGATCATAAAGGAAAACAACCGCTTTTAGAACAGATACAACTTTTATTTTTTAATACACTCTTGTTTTTTTCTTCAAAAAGTATACAAAAACAAACAAACTGAATGCGTGGCAGCATCCTGACTCCACAAGCTAAACAAAAGACCATTTTCAGATATGTTGCTGTAATTAGACTTTTGTGTGTCAGGCATAGCCAGCAAATGAAATTCTCGTGTCTAATTTTTTCATTGTAGGCCCTTTAAGGGAGCCGACATACCTTCAGGTTTTTTATGCATTTTTTCAAACAAAAAGAATGGTTCATAAAAGGAGAGAACGTATCCAGGCCATCTACTATTTCTCTTTTTGAATTGACTCCTGGTTTTGGCTTCAAAAACTGCATAAAAAAACTGAACGTGTGGCAGCCCCCTTACATGGGACAATAATGGCAAACATGGCAGCTGATCAACCAACAAATGAGCATCTGTTCATATATTATTTGGGGGACGTTAAAAGCCTAATTAAAGCTAAGTTCACATCTGCGTTTACAAGTCTGGCAAAGAAACAGCCTGTCGGAGTTCACCGGATCCGACCTAGCTGGATAATTCCATGCACCACTGGACCACATTGACTATAAATAGATTTGGCAGGGATTTGGCTGCTATTTATATATATAGTCAATGGCCGTGCAAAGCATTATCCTGCTAGGCTGGATGCTGTCAATTCTGGGAGGCTGTCCCTCTGCCAGAACAGCCTGCCTGATTTGTAAATGCAGATGTGAACAAACCCTAAAGGCCCCTTTACACTGCCCGATGTCCAGGCAGATTATCGCTATCGTTAGCAAAACACTCGTTCATCATGTAATAGAATCATTGATGCGGTCACCTAAACCATCGTTCGCCAGCAGCAGATCATGCTGTTTAAACAGTACTCTGCTGCCGGCAAACAATGATTCTGTATGGGGATGAGCGATGGCATTAGTGATCATTCCTCCCCATATTGTGGAGGAGATTGTTGTATGTAAATACAGTGGTCTTCTTCACTGACAGCAAGCGAATGTGGGGAAGGATTCCTTCCTGACAATCATCTGCTCCATCGGGCCATCAAAAGGGCCTATATCCTAATGGCGGTATGTAGCAGCACCTTAAATGAAATCAAACGAGTGTCGATCGACTTGTTATATCATTGATCATGGCCACAAACTCCATGTGATTATCTTATCTAGACACATATATAGCTGTAAGGGCGAATTCTGATATCCTTATTAGGCTCTGTTTTCATATGCATTTAAGGAGGAATGTATCATTCCCCACGCCATTTTTCTGGCATAAAAAGGTTGCAAACCTTATGTTTGCAACTTCTGAAGTGTCATATCTAGTCACAAGTGGAATTTCTACACCACCCTCACCAGTTTCCAGAAAAGGGGGCACGATGAGGGCAGGAAGGGATGGCGAATCAATCTACTGGTGTAAAAGAAGACTGTATCTACAGCAGCTCTGAGCTGCCATAGACTCCAGTCTAGATGTACAGACTGCTGGAAGATGCAGCTAATTTATGATGAGGTGGGTGCCTCATCATAAATTAGGCGCATCCTCTGGCAGCACAGGAGATAACATAGATTGGTGTAAAATGCTGGTCTATGATGAATTGCACCTTTAGAACTTCTGCCTGGGTGTCCATCACTTTTGATAGAAACCCCAAGGACCCCATTATATCACTCATTGCGATTTGTTGCTGTCACAGTATCATGGCTCCCATCAACAAAGCTAGGACAGCTAGTGTGAATATAGCCATATTACTATGAAGTTATTACAGTGTTTTATATAATGATAGGTTCATGCAGGTAAATATTCCAAACAGCAGCTGTCTCACTTTTGTGCGGCTATTTTCGGAACTCCAATATCAGTGAATGGAGAGCACCCGCACACTGCACTCTCATTCACTATCTGGAGATAGGTGCAGGTCCCACCTCTGGAACCCGCTTCGATCTGACTTTGAGGGCATTCCCTAGCAATATGCCATCAAAGACTGAGATGGGCCAACCTCTTTAGTGATTTCTAGCTTCTTAAAAATGATTGGCTCTGTAGGGAGCCAGCTGGTAAATACTGAATAGCCAAAATTTGTGTAATGAACTTGGAAAGCAACACAAAAGGTTACAACTTTATCTTCCAAAGAGTCCAAAAAGTTCAGAACTGTTATCAGATTGGATACAATGGGCACCTCTTCCAGTTTCCCCTTGCACTAGTTTAAATCAATCTCCTCATCAGTTTTCTAGTTTTCCACTTATGGAGATAGAGATGTGATCTATGTAGCTATAATGCATATTGAGTTAGCCGAGTACAAACACACTGCAGTAATAGTGCAATATCCCATGTGGTGTCAAAAGTATCATGGCCCTTTACCATTTTCCTGTCTCATTATCTTGTACTTATGTTATTTCTATGCTTAGTTTTCATATTAATTACCTCAACTGGAACATGCAACATTCTTCTCAGAATTTGGGAATACCTTTTTATTGGCGTCAGCAGCGGGAATGATTTGTCTTCAACTATATCGTGGTACCAAAAAAATAAAATTTTACAATAATAGTGTCATAATTCAACACGTGGGGTTGTTATCATGTTGTATGGCAGCTACCGGTATATACATTAATTATGTGTATAGTATTAGTGAGATTCTATAAGTATATTTGGCATACGGTTCCTGGTGGTCAATGGTACACTCAGCATCTTATAAATATGTAGTCAGGTTGTGAGATGGTTAAATTGTAATTCTTTGTGTCTAGTCTGAGAGGGTAAGCCAAATTCTGTGGTGTCATTGTTATCCTAGCAATCTTCATATTATATACACATTTTCCTAAACAAAAATAAAAAATACAACAAAATATTCCATTATTTTATAGGAGATCTGTATTGACTTCTAATAATATGAGATGCACATCAAGTATGTATCTTCAATGGAATCTGTAATCAGCTTATACGGCCCTTAGGGTACTTTAACACTTGCGGCAGAGGATTCCGGCAGGCAGGATCCATCTTACAAATGCATTAAAATGCTGGATTCGTCTCTCCAGTGTCACCCTGAAAAACGGATCTGGTATAAAAAAAAAAATTCATTTTTTTAATTTTTTTGCCGGAACCTTAATGACGGATCCGGCACTAATACACTTCAATGTAAATTAATGCCGGATCTGGCATTCCGGCAAGTGTTTAGTCTTTTTGGCCGGAGAGAAAACTGCAGCATGCTGCGGTATTATCTCCGTCCTAAAAGGCAAAAAGACTGAACTGAAGCCGTCCTGATGCATCCTGAACAGATTACTCTCCATTCAGAATGCATTAGGATAAAACCGATCAGTTCTTTTCTGGGATTGAGCCCCTAGGACAGAACTCAATGTCGGAAAAGAATAAACCTAGTGTGAAAGTATCCTTATCCGAGTACAACATAAACTGATGACAAAGACGCTAAGCAAAATGTTGGGTCACTTTCTTGAATTGAGCCAGTCGTTCTGCTAAAATCAGTATTGAGTAGCTCTAGTGTGAATCAAGTGCTGGAGTCCGCTCAATACGGAGCACAATACAGGTCTCATATTACAGAAAGTAAAAAATTAGGTAGCACCTCCAAATATGAGACAAAAATACTATCCATATATTAGTTTAAAAAAATCATAATATACAAACACAAAAGACAGGCACAGAAGTTAAACACATTAAAAATTGCACAAATTGCAAAGGACACACTGATCCTGACCCCTGATAAGGTACAAGATCCCAGAATATAGCCATCATTCGCTGGTATGAATGAAGGACCATCTATAACCACAATAATCACAAGCAACATTGATGAATGAATATGATACAATCCCAATACAAGGTAAATAAAAGAACAATAAATATACAGTGCATATAAAGTGCAGGAAAGGCCAGCAGCATTATGTATTACCTTTTACCTACCATCTGTTAATCATTTGCAATATGTGTCAATAAAAATCTATTATTGTTGTAAGAGCATTGCGTAATGTGGCTTTATTAACTGTAGGTTATGTGTATGGGTATGGACATAGTCACATGGTCACCTGCTCTGATGCAGCCAATGACTGGCTTCAGTGGTGACATGCTGCTTGGAGACATGTCAACGCTGATGCCAGTCATTGGCTGCAGCATCGCACATAACCATGTCCATAACTGACCAGAACAAAACAAGCCAAGGACCCGAAGGTGGACGAGCCAAAAAATGTAGCCAAAATAGCACAAAAAATCCCTCTGGAATATTCATGAGCAACACACTCCCTTGCCCTTTTTCATCTCCTCTTGGCCCTCAGGGTGATGACTGTCAGCCTTCTATGTATATGTATGCTGCCCTGAGAGGTGGTGGAAAACAGGAGAGCACTCACCCTAGGAGTACACTGGACACTAAATTAGGTGTCTGGTGTATACTTAGGTGTCTTATAGTAGTCATACTGTCACAACATTTTTTGACAGATCTACTTTAAAACAGAGCTATATAGGGGTGAGAGATGCACAGAAGATTTAGAATTACAGCCTTAATGACAAAGTCGCAAAGCAATAGCAATATATTTATTTTTTAGCATAATAATTCATTTTAATTAGCAAAAGATGGTACTGTTCTAAAAACTCAT